>NC_049913.1:2618749-2711059 GCF_001411555.2 Juglans regia
TTATTTTTTTGTATACCTATTTGTTGCTGTGTTACAGATATATGGCAATGGAGCTTCTATATTTACAACCTCTGGTGTTGCTGCAAGGAAATTCCAAACTGAGATTGAAGTTGGGCAGGTAGCCAATCTCTTTGCAGCTTGCCACGAGGCAAAAGAATCAGAAAAGTATTAAACATCTAAACTTGGATAAACTCCACGAGTTCCTTCTTTGGACATCTCTTGCGCTGCTCCCACTCCGTTAAAAAATCTAAAGCACTCACAATGAGCAGAGTTCAGGATTCTAGTTTTCTCCACAAATTTGGCATGCATGTTTTGTTTGTAATGCTCACTGCATGGATTAATGAATCCAATCATATATATTTTTACAGATTGGGAGTTTTTTTTTATTTTTTTATTATCTTATTTAGATTGGTTGCAATTTTATTGGTTTTTACCACATTAACTTGGTTTGACAGGTTGGCATAAATGTTCCCATCTCTGTACCCCTGCCTTTTTCCTCTTTTACTAGCTGCAAGCCATCCTTTGCTGGTGATCTCAATTTAGATGGTAACTTTTAGTGCTTCTGAAATATTGCTGTATAATTCCCACGTTTTTTTTTCCCGAAGCAATCGTGTAGTGGTTGAGATATTCAAATTTGTAATGAGACTGAATTGCAGGCAAGGCTGGAATTCAGTTTTACACCCGGGGGAAGACAGTGACTCAACAGTGGAAAGATTTACCAGGCAGCAATGATGCATCCCTGGCAATGGCAAGTTCTTAGTGGTTATAACATGTGGTCTATATAGAAGTGGGAGAGGCTTCTTGGGTTGACTCCTCGGTTAGCTTCCTTGCTCTCCGGCCAGCAGTTGCTCCCATCACCCTCAGCATCTAGTCCTGGATATACATGTATATATAGCAGCAAATTGCATGAACAGGTTTAATTTTGTGAATGTGTATAATCTATTATGAACAAATGGGCACTCCTTTAATGTATGTATGCATGTGCTCTTGTGCATATAATTTCAAGCAATCCTAGTTGAAGTTCCAATAGGCTAACTTATGCTCTTGAAATCTAGAGATCGCATGTTTAATACTCTGGTTGAGAACACTCGGAAGTGCTGCATGAATAAAGAGATTTTATTAAAGTAAATCCACAATAAGACTAAGGCTCTATTCGATATGTTAGATAAATTTTACAATAATAATTTAACAGTCTATTATATTATATAAAGATATGTCAGTTTTTGAGTTTATTTTTGTTTGATCTTTTTGTAATTAAAATATTTCTCATTTGAAAATTGTTGTTGGCTTTTCCAGCATTAATCGCCCTCACTTAACTAGATAGTCTCTAATTTTATTTCAAAATAAAAATAATTTTTTCATTTTAGAATATATTCTTTTATTTTTTATTTTTTTAAAATTTAATAAAATATCTTAATTTAAATTATTTTATTATTATTTAGAGATATTTTAAATATTCAAACGATGAGTTGAGGTAGAAAGTTAAAAATTAAAAAAAATATATTATTAAAATATTATTTTTATTTTAATATTTAAAAAAGTTAAATTATTTATTATATTTTATATATAAATTTAAAAAAATTATAATAATTAGAGATGAGATGGTCGAAATCTTTAAGATGTTTGACTGTCAAAGCGATTCTTTATTGGCTAAGATATTTATCCAGACTCAACTTGGCAAATTGGGTGCTAAAGATCATTTCCTGCGAGAAAAAGAAAAGAAAAGGACCAACGGCCAAGTTTGACCCTATCTGTTAAGTTAAAGGATCTTAGGAGTACAGAGATATTTATAATATAAAAATAAAAAGTAGAAGAGACTTCGGAGCCAAGGAAAGACAGCCTGGCTTTACTCTTAGGTGAGTGGTCCGGACTCCGGACTTCGGGTAGCTTCTCGAGGGACATTTGACGCAAGCAACGACGCCATTACAAAGCGCCACGTCAGAAAATATCTACTGGAGTGGAGAAGCGTATAAATATCTCTGAAGCTCTTACCAGATTAACGTTGTTGTGTTTCTCTACCTTGGAAAGTTCAGAGTATCACCACATCTGCAAACAAACCGCGCACTGACTAAAGAAAGATCACGATCACCAGCGGTGGTGGGTTTCTTCGATGGCCGTGTCGTCGGATGTTACCATTACGAGGTTGGTTGATTTGAACATTTCCTTTTTCATTTCATTGGTTTTGCTTTTATTTATTTATTTTTTGGTTGGGGGGTTAGGGGCTTCGATTAGGGATTCCTGATTTGTGTTCTTGGTTGGTTTTATTCTGGGAAGGCTAGGAACTTCGGTGGAAAAAAGGGTTTTCAACTTTTCGATTTGAGGGGCTTAGGATTTTCGTTGAATTTGGGAATCTATTGGTCTTCTGTCTGGGTAGAGTGCTACAGATTTGCATTTGGAAATCGTAGAATAAAAATTCAAAAAATTGGAGCCGAATGAAGTCGTAGATTTCGTGCAAAATTGGCCTACTGTTTGTGGGGAATAATTAATAGGTTTTTTGTTTCTATGCGAACTACTTTTGATATTAAGCTATATCTTTATAAGTTAAGTCACTGCATTTCTTTGTTGAATTTATTTATTTTTTATTGAGTTTTGCTTCCAATAGTAGTGCAGATTCTGACAGTCCCGTATTCGGAATAATAACTTTGTTACTTGATTGTTGCTTCTGCTGTGCAATACTATAGCCTAGATTCTGTGAATAGAGTTTTGCAAAAATAAGGTGCTAATATGACGTCTTTCTCGTTGAAATATTCCAGGAAGGGGAAGTCGCGTACGGGGCGAGATGGATGTTTGTCCGTGGCTGAGACCCTCTCCAAGTGGAAAGAACAGACCGTCCAGCTTGATTCTTGCAACGATAAACCCATTCGTAGAGCTCCAGCTATTGGGTCGAAGAAGGGATGTATGAAAGGAAAGGGAGGGCCTGAGAACTCGAGATGTGATTACAGAGGAGTTCGGCAGAGGACATGGGGTAAGTGGGTTGCGGAAATTCGGCAGCCAAACAAGGGGAAAAGGCTTTGGCTTGGTACTTTTGCTAATGCAGTTGAAGCTGCGTTTGCTTATGATGAAGCTGCAAAGGCAATGTATGGTTCTCGTGCCCGCCTCAATTTTCCGGGTTGTTGTTCAGTCACTACTTCATCAGGAACTTGTGATTCTACGACTACATTCAACCACTCCGGGGTCTGTGCAGCCGAAGAAATAGATGTGAAGCCTCTTATCCCAAATTTGAGAAATGAGAGTGGGGAAGTTGAATCAAGAATGTGTACTCGGCTAGATGCAGTAGTTGAAGCTGACATGCCGAATAGGATGTCACAGTCAGAAGCAAAGGATGAACCCTGCAACATCAAACCGGGATTTACTGACATTCCAAACTTTTATTGGGAGGATGGACAGGATTATTCTGCGAGGCCAGAAGCAAAGGATGATCTCCATGACATCAAACAGGAAGCTAGTGGCGTTGGGAACTGTTATTGGGATGGTGGACATGATTATTCTATGGATGAAATGTGTGATTTGGATGAACTTAGGGGGCTCCTAGACGATATTCCTCTATGCAACATGGAATCGATACTGGGTTTGGGTTTCGATGATGGCCAACTGGGGTCCTCGACGGCAGCCCCTGAAAGGAACCAATATTGGGGGCAGCCAGTAGATCTGCCATACCAGTTCTAGAATTTAGATTCCAAAGTTGATGTCAAGTCTGAATAATGTGGAGTAAACAACTAATTACAATTCCAGAGTTGCCTTTGACTTCTTGCAAAAAGATAGTCAGTCAGGATCACTATTAGAATGATGGATGGGTACTGGATGAACTTGATTTGGGATGATGAGATTTCAGACTGTGAGAGCTGATAATCCTTGTTTGTTTTGATAAATCTGTTTGATATGCAGACTTGAGACTTGTATTCCTACTCACTGTTAGAGATGGTGGTCTACTTGTAATTAACTACCAATAGAAATACAGCATGTGTAAATAAACTAACTATATATATTCATTTCGTAGTCATGTGTACATGCATAGAAATCAAGAAAGACACGAATCTTGAAATCTCCTTTTTCTACAGTTTTCTTTTCTGTTTTACATAGTATCAGATTTTTCTTTCAACAAGGGTGTCCTCTTCTTCCGCTTTCCGTCATGGATATAATCTTGGTATGTCTTGTCACTCAAGTTCTCTCGGGTGAAAATTATCACACACAGAGTCGATCTGTACAAATGGATTTACGGCCCAAGAATAAACTCCCATTTATTAACCCCAACTGGGCTGGCCTAAGTGGTAAAAGCTTTCGTCTTGGAGTATTAGTATTACTCCTTTCAAGGTTTAAAATTTAATATTTTATGAGTGTAAAAAATTCTTTGGAGTCACACTCCTTAGTGAAAAGTTAGCGATTTAATCAATAGAGAAACTTTGTAGGAAAACTTTTGAATGTGTTATACATGGGACCAAGGTTTACTCTATAGGGTTGGGTCTGAAGGGTCCTGCCTTAGAAAAGTTCCCGACATATAAATAAAATAAAATAAACTCTCATTTATTAATGGTTCTTTGGAGTCACCAGTAGATTCTACTGATCTTTTCCATGAAGCTTGGTTACGTTGTAATGATATGATCCTATTGTGGTTGCTAAATTCTGTATCAAAAGAGATTGTTGCTAGTTGTATCTTCATTGATACTACCAAAATCTATGTAAAGATCATTTTTCTCAACAAATGCTTCTCGCATTTTCCAATCGCAAAAATTGCTTGGTTTTTTGCAACAAGGTGATCTTTCTGTAACCTCTTATGTCACTCAACTCAAAACCCTATGGGATGAATTGATGGTCTATCATCCTATTCCTACTTATGGTTGTGGTTCTTATTGTCGATGTGGGGTTGTTAAAGCTTTTATTGAGTGCCACAATGAAGAATAAGTCGTGTGTTTCTTGACTAGTCTCAGTGATTCTTTCTATATTGTTTAGGATCATATCCTTCTTATGGATCCTCTCCCTCCCATTACTCAAGTTTTTTCTTTGATTCTACAAGCTAAAAGACAATGTGCTATGTTACTTGTTCTTGTACCTAGTCTTGAAACTGTTGCCTTGATCAACGTTCAACCAACAATCAACTTTGGAGTTCAATCACGACCTCAACGTAATAATCAAAAACCCAAACCTCTTTGCAGCCACTGTAGTATGACTGACCACACCAAAGAAAAGTGTTGCAAGTTTCATGGTTACCCGCATGGCTTCAAGATGAATAAACATTGCTTAATTCTATTTCTGGTTGCCAATCATCTGAGTTACCTTTCAATTCACAGGAGTCTCAAGTTGCTGAGTTGCCTCAATTTCCTTTTACTCAAGAACAGTACCAACAACTCTTATCCATGATTGAGAGTTATAAATCTTCTTCTAATACTCTCATGGTTAATCTTGTAGGTAGTTCCTCTCATCATAATATCGAATCAATTTTTGGTCAATCAAGTATAATTGCTTCTTCTTTCGCTCTTTCTTCATTGAAACATAATTTTTTTCATAATTCTTCTTTCAATCATTGGATTATTGATACGGGTGCTACTAACCACATGGTTTATTATATTCAATTTTTCCAATCTTTCTCAGTTGTTACCTCCCATGTTTCTTACCCTTACAACTGGTCTTAAAGTTTATGTCTCACATATTGGTTCTGTTAAGCTTTCTGAATCTTTAATCTTGAATAATTTCCTCTGCATCCCCTCTTTCTCATTCAATCTCTTATATACCAGTAAGTTGGTTAATTGTAATGCTTGTTCCCTAATATTTCTTGCTCAATTTTATTTTATCGAGGACCTGTACCAATGGAAGACGATTAGATTCGATAAAGAAAAAGGTGGCCTTTATTACTTGTTGTCTCCATCAACTTCTTCAAACTCAGTTGTATCTTTAAACATAATTCCTGTAAACATTGTTTCTGTAAATACTATTCATGTAAACAATGCTTTTGTACATACTCATGTAAACACTGTTTCTTTTGATTTGTGGCATTGTCGTTTAGACCACACTTCTCATACTAGACAATTGTTACTGCACAAAGAGTGTCCTTCAATAAAATTTTCTCATTCCAATTGTGATGTTTGTCATTATGCTAAACAATATCGTTTATCTTTATAATTAGTTCTTCATCTACCACTTGTTCATTTCACATTATTCATTGTGATATTTGAGGCCCGTTTTCCACACCAACTTTAGAAGGTTTTCGTTATTTCCTCACTATTGTAGATGACTTCACTAGAGCCACTTGGGTTTTCCTTCTCAAAGTCAAATAAGATGTTCAGTCTAAGTTGCTTTCCTTTATTTCTTTGATTGAAAATTAGTATCACAAAATCATAAAAGTCCTACGTAGTCATAATGGTTTAGAATTTAACATGCGTTCTTTTTATTCTTCTAAAGGCATTGTTCATCAACGTAGTTGTGTTGCCACTCAATAACAAAATGGTATAATAGAGCGCAAACGTAGACAGCTTCTTGAAGTGGCTAGAACTATACATTTTCAATCCAATTTAGCCCTTAAATTTTGGAGGGATTGTATTCTCACTGCTACTTATATCATAAACAGACTTCCTATTCCTCTTCTATCAAATAAATCCCCTTATGAAATGCTTCGCTCATCTCTTCCTTCATATTCTCACATTCGGGTATTTGGGTGTTTGTGTTATGACACCACATTATCTGCTAATCAATCTAAGTTTGATTCTTGTGCTCGAAAGTGTCGTTTTCTTGGATATCTCTTTGTTGTCAAAGGATATAAACTTCTTGACTTACAAACTAACCCCATATTTCTTTCTAGAGATGTTATTTTCTATGAACATTTGTTCTCCTTTAAATCTGACTCTTCCTTAGGTGAGATATTCATCAATGCATCTAACCTCACAGACTCTCTTGATTATCTTGTTCTTCCTAAACCTATCAATGAGTTTGACCTCCCAAACTCTTTTGTTGATAATGTACCTAATCTTACAAACTCTGTTGATGAACTCCCACTTCAAACAGAAACAAATACTGCCATTCCACAAGTCAGAAAGTCATCTCGGCTTTAGCATCCTCTTTCATACTTACAACAATATCATTGTAACTTGCTACCATCTACTTCTACCTTTCTTGTTTCTTCTATGGCTACAACTACTGGTAAGCACAATTCTTCTCTTTACTTCATTTCTAGTTTTTTATCATATGACTAACTTTCTTCTGCACATCGGGCTTTCACTCTTAGTTTGTCATCAAACTTTGAACCCAAATTCTATCATCAAGTTGTCCAATATCCTCATTGGCGCAAAAATATGACAAAAGAGTTAGCTACTCTTAAGGCAAATCATACATGGGAACTCACAACTTTACCTCCTAATAAACATCTCATTGAATGTAAATGAGTGTTTAAAATCAAGTACAATTTAGGTGGTTCAATCGAAATATATAAAGCCCGGCTTGTTGCCAAGGGTTACACCCAACAAGAAGGCCTTGACTACTTGGATACCTTCTCACTAGTTGCCAAGTTAACTTCTATACGTTGTCTATTGGTTGTTGCTGCTATATATAATTGGCATTTACATCAACTTGATGTAAATAATGTCTTTCTCCATAGGTCATTAGATGAAAAAGTTTACATGTAACTACCACTTGGTTATGGGAGCAAGAGGGAGACTCGAGTATGTAGATTAGTTAAGTCTCTCTATGGACTTAAACACTTAAACGAGCATCTAGGCAGTGGTTTTATTCAGTTGTGGACTCACTCAGTCCAATTGTGACTATTCTTTGTTCATAAAGATAAAAGATTATTCCTTTATTATATTATTGATTTATTTAAATAATATCATTCTTGCTAGCAATGATTTATAGTCAATACAAGATTGCAAAGTTTATCTCCACAATCAATTCTAGATAAAAGACTTTGGGAATATCAAATATTTCTTGAGTTTGGAAGTGACACGTACAAGTAACGACATATCTTTATGCCAAAGGCATTATGCACTAGAACTTCACAGTGATGCAAGTTTGCTTGCTTGTAAACCAGCACAAGTTCCTATGGAACTTAGATTAAAGAAATTACATTTATAAATTTATACTTAAGAATATGATATTTATGGAGACTATTACGTTATTTTTATTTGAATTTGAGTTTAATTTTATTAAATTAATATATTAGTCAATGGCTCATTTTTTATAAGAAAGTATTTAAAGAATTTGAAATATATTTTAAAGTATATTATTGAGTCTAATATTTTGTTAATATTCATTTGTCTATTTAGTAGAATTTTAATAAATTATTATGTTAAGAATATTTAAATGATATTAGTATTTATTAGGTTTCTTATAGGATTTAATTATTATGTTATGAAATAAAACTTAGTTTAAGAATTTAAGTTTTATAAATTATTTTAAAATAGCTCGAGCATTTCTACTAAATTATAAATTAGTATTTTAAGTAATTTAAATACTATGATTTATTGATTATAATATTAAACAAAAGATTTGTTTTACTATGTTTTAGATTTTGAATTTAATTAAGTAGAATATTAGTACTTATTTATTCCCAAACAAATTTAGTGATAGTTATTATTGCATATAGGTGTCAAGTTACAAAGTGTTATTCAAGAAGGAGCGCAGCAAGGTAAGTAATTTGATCACAAATTAGAATTATCATAGTTCAGCTTATAAATAAGTATTATTCAAGCCAGTTCATTTCTAGCCAATTATTTATACACCACTCACGTCATATGCAAACATGTCATCCAGCATAGCATATGATTTTGTCATTCCACATCATATTTAAATTCAGAAATTATGATTATGTATGTAATATGTCATACGTCTCATGTGTATAAGACACGTAAGCCATCTTAAATTCAAGTGTAATATAAAATAAGATCAGTTAATAAGATGACCATTCAAATGCATGGTACCAATGCAATTCAGTTTCAAGGTGGATGTACAAGCCATGAATTCAGTCGTGGTCCACCATAGTATGCCAGAATACTATCAATGGCTCCCCTTGTGGCCGCGGGATGTGGGGTCAGTGCACAATCTCACACGCATGGTTAAGTGTGTTGGCCAGTCAGATAAATTAGTTAAATCAGTCATATCAGTCGGTTAATTCAGTTAAATCAGTCATACATAGCATAAGCATCAGTATGAACAGTCATGAATTTTAAACTCTCAACATGAAAATTTTTATGAAAACCTTACCTAGGTGGTTAAGTTTATTTTAGTTTCAGTTCAATTTATTTTAGTTTCAGACATGAATTTATTCAATTTATTCATTTAATATTTTTAAAAGATATTTTATTAGACATTTTTTTATAAAATAAATTTTTAATTTTATTTAAAAAATTTGAAATCTCTTACCAAGTTATTTTTATAAAAAATACGTAACACTCATGACATACAGGAAGTGAATGTTACAATTATATAATAACTGCTCCCCTCCATAATAGAAGTATGTACTATGTATACCAATAATAATGCAAGCAAGCATCAAAAAAAAAATAATAATAATAATGCAAGCAGTTACCAATCAAGTGTAACCACGTGACCTACCGCGTTCTCTAGAACCCATGAAGCCACGAAGTCATTATTTTCTTCTGGTGGATATTAACTTCCTCCGGCCTGCATGCTTGATCTCGTGATCTTGTACTTAAGGTTCACGCATTACCCACGTCCTCTTCAAAGCATATACTTCAGTATAATACTATAATCCAATTCCACTACCATATGGGAAATGATATTCACTCTCCACCGATTGATTTTTTTGTTTTTTTACTTAATGATTAATTAAAAAAAATTTAATGAGTTTGTAATTTTTTTTAATGTTTAATAAGACATTTTAAAAACTGTTTAAAAAAAATTAACTTCTCGGTAGACAATATATTAATGCAACGTGGCGGCGGCGTGTCTGTACGTGTATAGTACAGTGATTAAGAGTTTCTCGTCTCGATGTCTACTCTTATTGTACGACGAAGTCACGAGAGTGTCGAGACTCAAAACACAGTACTATATAGGATTCATATATTATTACTTATATATAAATAAAAGAAAATATTAATATTGTTTATACTAATTTGCAATTAATTACGTGTCAATAACGTCTAACTTTGCAGGTAGAATTTTTAGGAAAGTAAAATAGTTAACATATATATATATATATATAGCTCATAGCAGCAAAGAGATTAATACAAGTCACGCATGGATTAATTATTAATTAACTAATTCATCACATAGATGCATGGTGAATCAGTTTTGAGGCGGCTACACAGACTGATCAGAAAACACGAAGATCATCAACTGCTTACACACGAGTCTTGCTAGCTAGCTTAAGACGCAGATATCAACTCCACCAAATTACTGAAATCTCGAGTAGCACTGCCACCGGGGCTAGCAGCCTTGTGTACAATATCTTTGAGGGATTGGGCCTTCTCCCTCATCTCCTTCCCTATTTTATGATCCAGGATGAGTTCCAAGCTCTTAAGCAAACCACCCTTTGTGAGTTTTCCACCCTCTACTATGAGACCAATCTTCCATACTTCCTCTACCAACCGTCCAGTCATTCGTTGGTCACCGAAGAACGGCCGGCCGATCATCGGCACTCCAAATACCATACCCTCGTACACAGAGTTGCAACCACAGTGCGTCACGAAGACACCTATCGAAGTATGTGCAAGCACTTGTGTTTGATTCGTCCATGCCACTATTTTTCCTTGCGAGCTTGTCTTTTCAAGAAACTTTCCGGGCAGGAGTTCCTTCATATTATCCTTGAGAGACCAAAGAAATGGAATCCCACTCGCTTCCAGTGCCTCGGCAATTGCCGTTAACTCTTTATGGGGTAAGTAAGCCGTAGTTCCAAAGCTAACATAAGCGACCGACCTAGCTTTCCTCTCATCCAACCACGACAGGCACCCCGTTAAATCCGAGCTCGACGGTGGCAATGGCGGTGGTGGCAACGATATGGTGAGAAAGCCCACGTTAAGCACCTTTCCGAACTTCGTTTCTAGATCCTGATTGAGAAGAGGAGGGTTTAGCTCTTCACAGCAGCTCATTACTACAGCAGTAGCTCGTGGTAGCACCCATCCAGTTTGGGCCAGCGCGCGTGAGAAAAGTGACTCTTCTTGGTTCTCCAGTACCAGCACCTCCTCCGGCAAGTCTGAAACACGCATTGATGACAGCCCTGGAATGAATTCCAGGGTTCCATCTTCATCTTCACGTCTAGCTCCAGCCCCAACGTAATTACAGGAGTAACGCTTGCGGAGAAGGTCGGTGTAAACATGAGAAGAGAGTGAGGAGGGCAAAGCGAGCCAAACCGGGATCCATGCAGCATGAAAAGACTCCGCCACGTCCCCAGCAAATGTCAGGAATGCATCGGAGAACAAGTAGGAGATACTCTTCCCAGTCTCCGCGACTGCCGCCTCTATCCCCCTTTTGACGTTGTCGGCCGGGGAGTCATTGAGAAAAAGTTCCACTGCCTCCAGTGGATTTTCAGAAAGCACATGACCCACCGGTATGCCATCGTCGAGATCATAGGCTTTTATGTTGGGTGGGAAGGTGACGTCGGCTTTTGCAGCGGAGAAGAGTGAGTGGTTGGACTTGGCAGTGTTTATGAAAGAGAACCGAACGTCAGGGGCAGCGTGTGCTAATTTGCGAACCAGATTCAGAAGAGGCACTGGATGGCTGCCGAATGGGAAAGGCAACACCGCCACATGCTTTTGCGGGGGCTTTTCTGTGAGCGACATGATCTCAAACCTGCCCGGCCTGGATGTAGCTCTTTAATCGAGCGAGGGATCAAGCGAGGAATGCTGTTCTAAATTCTAATACTTAACTTGTTACAAAACGTTAACCATCCAACTTTACATATATACACAAAATGAATAAGGATCCTACGTTCCAACGTTCAATCAGCTGGCCGGTTGGTGCGAGTCGTCTCAAAGTCTTCGAAGGGTAGGTGTACGTAACACGTGATTTCAAAACACTTCTTACCTCTTAGAGCATTTCAGAGCATTCCCGTCCCGTTCCTTCAAAATTTTCTATAATTTAGTTAGAAATCACATTTTCTATTTTTTTTTTCTTTTAAATTTTACTCATTTTTTAAAAATCACCCTAAATCCCATTCGTATCATTTTCTATATTATATTAAAATAATATTTTTCTATTATTTCTTTTTTACTTTTTTTTCTTACTTCTATTTACAAACTTAATTGTTAGATATTTTTTCTTATATTTTGAACTATTACTCTATATTTTTTTTAAAATAATTTTTTTTGCTGGTATAATAATATTTTTAAAATTAATTTTTGTATATTTTCATAATTATTTAAATTATTTTTAAAATATTTTTTAAAACTATAACAAGAATATGACAGAAAGTGTAAATTATTAGAAAAAAAATTATTTTATTTATTAGAATAAAATATTGATAAAAAATAATTTATGGTATGAACAGTAATTTCATATTTAGAGAATCATTGTTTATCTTCCAAACTTTTTTCCCAAGATAAGAATTCAGATGTAGGAGAGATTTTAACCAAATCTCTAAAATTTTTCTCAAATTATAGGAAAAATGTACCTTTGCGGTACCAGCTAAGAATGATCTTAGGTCTCGTTTGTTTGTACAATTCTTTTCAACTCATTTGATCTCATCTCATCTGATCATTATAATTTTTTTAAATTTTTATATAAAATAAAATAAATAATTCAATTTTTTAAAATTTTAAAATAAAAATAATATTAAAAATATATATTCTAACAATATATTATTTAAATTTTAATTTTAATCTTATCTTATCTACAATATATTATTTAAATTTTTATATGATTTTAACTGCCAACAACACTACAAATTATATAATTATATATGTTTCGTCTTACCCCAAGCAGCAGCAAGCCCGTGTTCCAGTTCAAATACCTCCAGCATTCTTATCTTTTTATGAAATTTTGGGCATTTATTCTCACACATTTGATCCCCATGCATGGACTAGAAAGTTCCACGCATTACGACTGATGATGCATGGATGCAACAATCGCTATCACTATATACTTTGGCTGAAAGTTTTTCCTAATCAATATTCAAAAAATATTATTTATTGTTTTGAAGGTTTTAATGTATTCCTCGAAATGAAAAAGTTGCGTAACTCTTGTTTTAGGTGCCATTTGTATTATAAGAATTGAGATGGATTGAAATCATAGTAAGTAGAAATAGTAGAATGAACTTTATAAGATATATGTAAAATGAGTTTAGATATGTTTAAATATTAAAATAGTTTAGATGTATTTAAAAGAAGTTAAAAAGTTGTATATCTCGCTTGTAAAGAAATCTTGAGTTAAAAAAATTTATAAATCATACGTATAAATAAGTTTTAAAATGAGATAAATTTAATGATATGAGAATTTAGTATTTAATATTAATCTTAACTTAGAATTAGAGGAAAATGAATTCAATGCAACTTTCAAACGGGGCGTAAGCCTTCAGACCAGAGACTTTTGGCGGAAAGTAACACATGCCACGGACCGCGCTGGTAGCTGGTTAAAGAAAATATTTCACGTCTCGATCTTTTCGCATATTTAGGCTTTGTTTGATTTCAAATCATCTTAATAATTATTTCAAATTTTAATATAAAATATAATAAATAATTTAATTTTTTTTAATTTTAAAATAATAATAATAATAAATAATAATATTCTAATAATATTTTTTCATCTCAACTCAACTCACTTCGACATTCAAACCCACCCTTAATATAAGGAAACGTATACGACCAGACAGACATAAATTTGTGTTTGAATACTGTATTCTTAAATATTCTATAAATAATAATAATAAAATAATATTAAATAGTAGTAATAAATAAATAAATAAATAATAAAATATTTTCAAAATTTCACTATTTAAACTAGGACGGAGATGTTTGGATTCGCAGGACATTTCAATTTATCTCAACTCATCTCACTACTATTCATTACTATTCAGTAACTTTAACTCACAAATTTCACTACTATTTACAATTCATCTCATTACTATTCACAACTCATCTCAAGTCATCTCAAGTCATCTTCGAATCCAAACGTCTCCGGATAAAGTATATATGTCATTTATTTAAATAATAAAATTTAATTTTTAAATTTTGAATTTTTAAATTAAATTTTTAAATTAAATTATACTGTATAAATATTTTATTAATGTGGAATTTAGATAGTGAGATAAAATAAGATAATTTTAGATAAAAATTAAAAGTTAAATAAAATATTATTAAAAAATATTTATTATTATTATTATTATTTTGTTATTAAAAAAATTAAATTATTTATTATATTTTATATATAAATTAAAAAAATTAATAATGAGATATAAAGATTTTTTAATCTCAACCGAGTTTTAGATATATTCTAAACGTCGACTCCACGACCTGCGGCCTAGCTTCCTCCACGCTTCCTCCACGACCTGCGGCCTAGCTTCCTCCACGCTTCCTCCACGACCTGCGGCCTAGCTTCCTCCACGACCGCGACGAGGACCGAGCAAGTTTCTTTTCTTTCAAGCCATTAAATGCATGCTTTATTTTTCAAACAAAAATGAAAAATCTTAAACCTACCAGTCGTAGGTGTTTAAAACAATGTTTTAAATAGTGTATTGAATGTCGTATCAATTAAGGGCTCCTTTGTTTCTATTTCTAGAAATGTGATGAAATGAGTTGAGATTAAAATTAAAAAATTTAATAAAATATTATTAAAATATATTTTTTAATATTATTTTTATTTTAAAATTTTAAAAAGTTAAATTATTTATTTTATTTTATATGGAGATTTAAAAAAGTTGTAATGATGAAGTGAGATGAAATGTTTCCTGAAAACAAATGAAACCGGCATTAGAACGAAATATTTTGACATCGGTATCATTTCGTGAACCATTTCAAGATAGTTGATATATGAATAAATTATATGTATAAATATATATAAAAATTATATTCTAAAATAATAAGAATAAATTATATATAAATACATATATATAAATTATAAATAGTATAGTCAAAATTAGAAGTAAAAAAATAAGTTTGTAGTCTGAAAAAATGAAAAAAAAAATTAAAGGCGAAATATCGACTAGTACAGGTCGAAATACAAGCCAAAATATAAGTCGGTATGACCGGCATTTAAGCCGGTACGAAACATATATCATACATGTACCGGCCGGTACGGTACGAGATTAAAAACAATAGTTTAAAATTAATTCAATTATAGGTAAGAAAGCATTCAATTCTTAGAAGAAAGCATAGCGAAAAATATCGCACGGCTTATTAAATTGCTTTACAGATTTATTCACTTTAGCAAATTTCAAGCATCTCATCTTAATAGTAAGTGTATTATGTAGTATAGATTAAAGTAATACTCAATACATCCACAATCTAAATGATATTTTAAGATAGAAAAAAAAAAAAAGAGGACTTCGTATTTTAGATGATCCAAAAAAACCAACTAAGGGGGATTATATACAGTGACGGATCTACATATGGCTTGAGGGGCCATGGCCCCCTCAAATTTTTTTTCAAAATTCAAAATAGCCCATAAATTTTATTCATAATTCGAAATTGGCCCCCAATAAAATTGATAATTTCCTTATTTTTCATCTGCTTTCTAAAATCTTGTAAAGTTTTAATATATATAGAAATGTCTCTTTCTAATTTTTTTTTTCCTATAAATCCTAGTTTTGTATAATTTTTATATATTATTTATTTTCAAGAAAATGGTCACATGACTAAAATTAAATTAAAACTAAGATTAGGAAAAATAATAAACTATTAACATCGACCCTAAATTTTTTTATTATACAATGTTAAGTTTCTTAATATAGAATCCAAAGTGAAAATACAAAAACCATTTAAGATTGATGATTTATATGAAAAATAGTAGAGATGATATTTCAATTTTCCACTAAACTTCATTGAGCAAGCAAATTATCAATATTTAATTTTGTATATGCTTTTATAATTTTGTAATATTCCTTCATTTTATATAAACATTACGTGCGATAGAAAAGTTAGCCCGAAAAAAAATTAATGGTTCTAACATTGACTATATATAGCTCACCTCACGCGGCTAGTCTACTATGCCATTTAAGTGGCAATAACGCATGGCTTTAAAGCTATGCGTTAGAGTATTAGTATTATACTCATCAAATTTATTTTTAAAATTTAATAAAAAGTATATGTTTTTTATATATCTAAAATTTCTTTATCCATAACTCTATATTAAATTAGTCATTAAATTCATCAAAATAATAATATTTTTATTTTTTTAATAATAATATTTTTATTTTTTTTCATATTTTATAATTACACTAATCATATATTAATTATTAATTTAATTTGATTCTTACATTATTATTACAAAACAGTTGAAGATAAAACGTGAATAAAAAAGACCATTATAAATTACAAGTGAATAAAAAATAGATTTGATGAGTAAACAGTAATCCTTCAAATTTGAAGAAACACATCTATGTATTATAACTTAAAGTTTCACACTTATCTTTTTGACTAATCTAATGTAGCTCTCTTTTAATAAAATTTATCATATTTTATATTTAATTAAATTTTAATGAAGTCAATGACAATGATCTTATACGTTACATTGCTTTGTGACGCATGGCAAGGGAGGGTTCTGCCCACGTGGGCACCTCTCCATCCGACAATTCTTATCACGTCTTGACTCCTCCCCCTTTTTGTCTAAAAAAATAGATAAATGCAGTTTAGTTTTTAAAATTTTATTATCCCTAACACACTTACGTGGCATAACTTAGAACGCTTTCATTAAATAATCGAAAGATATACTATATCAAATTGTATAATTGAAAATAACACGAAAAATTATAATTGATGGAAAATCTTGTATGCTAATGTTTAATGAGAAAATCTTCTAGCTGGAAGGAGTGTTACAAGCCAAATAATATTCTCAAGGGTGTCTTAACAAGTAGGCCACCCATGAAACTAACCGAGGAAATGCGACGCACACATGTAAGGAAATCCCTACCATCGACCGTAAAGCCCCAACCCACCCCGTGTTCTTCTCTCCCATCGGCCACCAGGAACCTCGACTACCCCATCTCTCCTAGACGCCTCTACCCTGTGAATTTTGGTAAGCAATATGTGTTATCTATGTAGGTGTAGATTCAATAGATGTTTAAGTTTATACAAATCAACGAGGGAGATAAAATAAATCTATCATTTCAAGAGGGAAGGTACTTGGCGGGCAGAGGACTTCGATTGTGTGGCACAATGGAGGAGTTCGGTAGGAGTCGACGACAAGAGGGAAGGGACTCAGCTGCGTCTGGACAGGGACTCGACAGGAGCTCGACGACGCTTGAGCATGGCTCAACGGCATCTAGGCATGGATCGAAGGCGTCTAGGCTTGGCTCGACGTAGTCTGGCGGCAAGGAAAATTTTTCATACCAGATGAGTGAAGGAAAAAGCAGCAGATGAAATTCGTAGGCTTGACACTTTGATTTCTTAACAATCCCATGTGACCGATCTCATTTATTTAACTTGTAATGTGCTAACGTGGCGTGTTTGGATTGATGGATGTTAAACGGACTACAATATCTATAGGTGTAATGCTTCGACGTTAATTAAATATAAAGAAAAATATTTTCTTGACTGTAAACCATGAAAGTAAATAAAATCTCCTTATGTCACAGAAGGAAGGATTATGGGAAATGATGCAAAAACGTGAAACATATACAAAACTAAAAGGATCACTGTTTATCTTTTTTGTTTTGTTTTGGTTAGTGTTATTAGTTTTGGGTAAAAACCCTATTTTTTCAACTTACCTACAATTATAAAACTGCATCAATCTCAAACATTGGAAACAAAAGAAGAAGTCAAATCCCTCCTTCCGCCAGCAATATAAGCCCAATTTAGCACAAACCCATCGTTACTGGAAGAACTATTTATTGCCTAAAAGCTCAAACCCATAACTATCCAGCTATACTGATACATATGGAAATAATTTAAAATCAGATATGGGTCACACTGTCCCGTTGCCCAAAAGTCAGACTTTGAACCAGTAATGAAATAAACTAACCCCCCCTCCGCCCCAAGTAATCCACAATCCTAAATATCTTAAAGATTTTATTGGAGAAACCACTAGTTAAAAGGGATTCGACCTCCGGATATCGTAGAGGTGCCATCAAATTAATTATGGGTTATTGGTTGAAAACTTCACTCTGTGAAACGAAAACAAGTCCTCTATCATCAATTTTTATTCCTCTCTCTCTCTATGTTCTGTGGATTCAGAAGTGAATCCAGCTCTCTGTTTTGACACCACAGTTTTTAGCACAAAGAAGATATCTAAGTTTACGTGCATATAGTAAGTAGCTAGCTAGATATTGCCAAAAGTTCAATTTACAAACCGTGGTCCATGGTCCCTCTTCTAGAAGAGAAATACTTTAATCATAAATAAATCTCATAAAATAAATATACAAACTGACATATTTTGATGTAGTTTTTTAGATTATAAAATTATTTTAATTGTAAAGTAAATCTAACGTCTCATATAAAATCGTGTCATTTTTTTATTTATTTTTATGAAATCTTTTAATGATTGTAGCAGTATTTGTACATATTCTAACTATTTTCTCATGTTTATCTGCGCTTTGTTATTGCCAAAAGTTCTCAATATTTATAAACCAAAAGCAATAAAATCAAATTGTTAAATCCTGTTTTGTAACCACCAGTCTTGAATCGCTTCAAGTTCTTGTAAAAGAGAAGAGTGTGGTGATCGAGTGTGTCCGTAGTATCTCCGATGTCAAAATCAGATGATATCAAATATTAAGAAGAAGAAAGTAAGAGCAAAGAGTGAGTTCGAGTGATTAACTTTTATCTTTTACCCACTCCCTCTTATTTATATCCCTTCACTGTCGTGATCACTTCCTGTTTTGGACAGCATCACATTGCATTTAATGCGACTGATCACGTCAGGGGCAGGATCTAACCGAGTTTTTCCTCATTAATGTGCGGCGCTTAAAAGTAAGCTGTATACTTCTCCTTTCCTGGGCCGGTCTGGTTTTTTCCTTCTATTCCCTGGACCACTGGGACATGGGCCTGGTCCGAAGAGTACAACAACCCTCTTCCACAAACTTCTTTTTACAAATATACTATGAGCTTTTCTTTCACGAGTTTCATCAAACATTCAAACTCAACAACCAGTCATTTTACAAAAGCCAGCAAAGAAACAAAAAATAAAAATAAAAAATCAACTCTCTCTCTCTCGGGAGGCATGGCAATCAACTTTGTTATATATCTCCATTATTTATTCATTTTTTATTTATATAACTATAGTAATTAGGTAATTCCGACCAGTATTTTGGTGGGGTCGCAGTTTTTCAAGAGTACGAAAGCTGGAAAAGTTCTAAGAATTTTACATCTTACGGTTGTATATCCTTTTAGAGTTGATTTCAAAGTTGTTTATGATCAAATTCAAAGTCCTAGCACGATATTAAGTCAGGAAAACAAAATAATATAACACTCAATATATATGTTTAAGGTCTATTCAAGAAAGTAGAAACAGTAGTTATTGACATCTTCTATTTTAAATTCGAGCGTTGACACGTAGCAAATGCCTCATTACTCATGGCACGCGGCCTGCCTCCTATCAATGTATGGTGTACTAGTTTTGCTTCCACTAGCATAATTAAGCAATAAGTAGCTCGTAGATTGGAATATCTGGTTTAATTAGCTACGTACCGGCCGGCCATTAATCTCATAACTTGGGTTGACACTTGAGTCTTGACCCCACATTCCTACCCAACTGCCAATTGAATGCTGTGAAAAATGAAAATGAGAGCCATGCCCTGCCCTCAATTTCTGACCGTTTCTTAATTTATTTTCTCTTTCACTTTTCCTCGGTATACGGCCTTGTTTTCCACCCTAATTTGTGCGACATTTATGGGATAGACAGGAGAAGCACTTTCTTTGTGTTTGCTCTCCCACGCCTCATGCAAAGTGACTCGTCTCCGATCCCGTGTAAGCTCGAGCACAGTTGATCATTAATTAACTGAATAAAAGAAAATCCCAATAGCTGTAGATTCTGCTGGATACTTGTATGGCGTCCATTCGCTATGACGTGCACGTGATATTAACAGGTGAGAGAGAGAGAGAGAGAGAGAGAGAGAGAGAGAGAGAGAGACGCAAATAATAGATTAAAATATAATGGAACATGACAATATACGTACACGTAATAAATCTTCCAAAAAACCATAAAATGAATGATACTGATCTTAAAAAATCCCGTGAAACTTGCACGTACTTCGCCCTGACAGCAATATATATTAAGTTACACGTCGTTTCAACTGCGGTCTCGAGGATTCAGAGCTGAGACTGAAAAGGAAATAAGAAATTAAAAATTGGGATAAATCTTTTGGGCTGGGGTCATGGACTCATGCCTCTACCTCATGCTAGTTTTGTCCGTTTACAATTACTTGCTTGCCCTGTATTATAATATAACATCACTATGCTTCAATGACCATTTTAGCCCATCGTCGAACGTTTCCTTTCCAGTTTAAACAAATTTTCTGAAGGAAAATGCTGGAGCTCAGCTGGGGGTCCCGTTGGAGTTCTAGTGTATTTTATCATGTGTATTTTTTAATTTTTTTTTATAAATATTTTTAATAATTTTAAATATTTTTAAAAAATAAAAAAAATTTATAATATTTTTAAATAATACTTGCTTAATCATGAAGTAAAATATAAAATATTTTTTTATGATTTTTTATTTTACTTCGTGATTAAGGAAGTATTTTTTAATAAGTTTTTTTTTTTACTTCTTGATTAAGAAAGTATTTTTAATGATGTTCTAAATTTATTTTATTTTTTAAAAAATATTAAAAAAATTATATAAAAAACAACTTAAAAAAAAGCACATACAATATATGCTACAGCCCCCAGCGGGAGCCCCCAGCGGGGGCTGTAGCACGATCCTTTTCTGCAATGCTCATGATTTGACTGCCACGTACTTGAAAAAAATTTTCTATTTTTCTTCAATTTGTTTAACGATGTTGCTCGGCTGCGCTTGGGTAACAAAAATATTTAAATATTTTTTAAGTATTTTCGTACTATTAGAAATACTCTACATATCAAATAACTTAAAATATTATTAATGAGACCCACAAACTCATTTCAATCTCTACTCATAACTATTCACAAACATTCTATAATATTTATTGTTATTATATATAAATAAAAATAAAATCACTACAATATTTATCACTATTATATATAAATAAAAAATAAAATCAATAATATTTATCACTATAATATATAAATAAAAAATAAAATCACTATAATATTTATCACTATTAAATATAAATAAAAAATAAAATCACTATAATATTTATCACTATTATATATAAATATAAAATAAAATCACTATAATAAAAAATAAAATCACTATTATATATAAATAAAAAATAAAATCTCTATAATAAAAAATAAAATCACTATTATATATAAATAAAAAATAACATTACTATAATATTTATCGCTATTATATATATGAAAATAAAATCATTATAATATTTATCACTATTATTTATAAATTAAAAATAAAATCACTATAATATTTATCATTATTATATATAAAAATAAAATAAAATCACTACAATATTTATTAATATTAAAAAATCACTATAATATTTATTACTAAAAATAAAATTACTATAATATTTATAGGACCCACATATTTTTC
This sequence comes from Juglans regia, assembly GCF_001411555.2. Classification (NCBI taxonomy): domain Eukaryota; kingdom Viridiplantae; phylum Streptophyta; class Magnoliopsida; order Fagales; family Juglandaceae; genus Juglans; species Juglans regia. The sequence continues at coordinate 2,640,461 of NC_049913.1, forward strand.
AACTACATTTTCAAAAGTCAACAACTCAACATACTTCACACATCCAAATAATTCAAAATACTCTCAATGGGACCTACAAACTCACTCCAATCTCTACTCATAACTATTTACAAATATTCTCAACACTTCTTAAATATTTTCACTACACAAACGTACCCTTAACGTATTCACTTCAATTTGTCGATCTGCTTTGGTCATTGCCTCCTTCATGAACCAGACAAGGAGAAAGAAGACGGTTTTTTTAAATTTCTTCAACATTGTTTGTATACTCCGAGGGGGGAACCAAAGATAATGTTATGCAAAAGAGTTTCGTTTCCTAGTTTGGGCATGAGGCATTGTTCGATATTTTGAAAACACCTTATTATTATTTATTATTTATTATTTTTTAATATTTAATCATATTTTTTTACTATTATTTAGAAAATAACTTAAAAAGATCTCACTACTTAAACGCAATCCGAATGAATATCTGAGGTTGGCCCATATTCCACTCATGAAGAAGAATTGGCTATTTTGGTTTTTGTTATTTCTTTCTTTTTCATGGGATGTTCATGGCTTTGTCTTTATAATAGTGACATGTGCATTTGTTTTTTTCTTGATTTCTTCTTTTCAAGAAAAAAACAAATCCACATGTCACTATTATAGCACTTGATTTTTGTAGTGCTATAGGCAATGAATATTCACATGAACCCAAAGACTCAAAAGAGAGAGATTAAAAATATGTTACGTTTATCAATATCTATAGTCATGAAAATAAAGTACTTAACTAATTGACACGTTCTTAATGGGTTATATTTGTTTTAACACATTAAGCCACTCTAATTTATAAAATAATTTTTTATAATTATTTTTTGGACTAAATATTTATTTATCTTTTTTCTAAAAAAGAAAAGTGCTAACATCTATTCTTCTAATTCATTTCTGGAAATTGAAATTTTCTTTTTTTCTTTTTTCTGGACTAAATTTTCTATACTGCTAGGAGGTCCCTCATCGTGCAATACCATTTTTTTTTTTTAAACAGTTTCATTTCAATAAATATCAATCAATACAAAGCTTTTTCTTAGTTACATTAATGAGAATTGAAGGAGGCCATTTTTCAATCTATATATGTTATTCTTCACTTGACAAAGCTAATTTGACAAGTTGATGAGCCATCGTGTTTCATTCTCTATAATAAGAAATAGATTTTTCAAGATGGCCTACCTTTTATAACGTCGTCTATATATAGTTTGTCCATACCAAGACCAGTTTTCTTCTTCACTGTTAATGGCTTTTATAGTAGCTTGAACATCTCCTTTAAATATCACATTTGTAAATCCTATTTCATTCAAATTTCCATTACCCTTCAAAGTGCACTACATTAAGCAATTGTAGGTTGGATAATATGTCTTTTATGGAGGAAGATAAGGAACAACTTGGGCCCACCATAAGAGATAATTGAGATGTTGAGTTTGATGGTGATAAAGGAATGCAGATTAATTGGGTTGTGGGTGGTGGGAATAAGACCAGTCATTAGAAGAGGAAAAAGACATGAGGATAAAAAAAGAATGACATGAGTTTTTTTAGGCTCTTGATATCATATAAAAGTTTTTCAATGAGTAAACTATTTGTCTTACCATAATACAAGTGAAGGCTTTATATTTATATAGAAGAATTCTATACAAATATAACAATACATATTCAAAATATAAATTTGAAATTGAAAGAGACTTTATCATATTATTATCTCAAATGAATATTGTTATTGTTATCATCATCTTGAATTTGAGTTACATGCACAAAGTGATACCAATTACCAAGATCTCTCATTGAGTTAATAAAAAGCAAACTTGGTCGTGTGCATGCTAAAGTCTAATTATAGTGGACGCCTTGTTTGATTATCAAACGTGTTGGAAGTAATTCCCTTCCATCATGCTCGCAAAGAACGAAATCATTATAGGGTGCATGCATTTGATTGGCCTCTCACTCTTCTCTAGCTTTTTCCACATAGTAATACTACATACAATTATAAAGTGCGTAAGTACCGTATAGTCGTTTTGAAAAAGTATCGGATCTACTATTCAAAAATTATTATTTTTTCATGTAAGTTTTATATTTATTCACTTTTTTTAAAATAATTACTCGATGTTTGTGCACTCACGACTGTAACTATCATTTTTCTTCCCCATGCCATAAAAAATAAAATTAATAAAAAAAAAAAAAAAGTGTTCTTAAGTGGATTTCCTAGTTATCAAAAAACTATAGTACTCGGTAATAGGAACCGCAATAGCAAGGGAAATGGGCTTTATCCCAACTGTACTCGCCCAATCAATCTCATAGCATCATCCTCGATCGGGTGCTTTCAAAGTGGTTGGAATGTCATAGACCAATGAAAAAGCGGGCCAAATTTAAAAGCTTCGTCAGGCCAAGAATAATGCATGTTCATTTCATTTGGGATGAAATTATTCTTGATTCGATTGCTGTCTATTTTTTATAAAGTCGCTGAACTTACTAGATGAAATGTGACGTAAACCACTTAAAAAAACTTTGTATTGTCCGGCACTTCCACTTATAATTGTGGAAATATCTATCAAGAAATTAAAAATAAATAAATACTCTCTAATTTTTTCTTTTATAATTTCAAAAAATCTCATCAACTGTTGATCTGTTGCTAATTACTCATTTGAAAAATGCTATTATGCCCCGTACTTTATAATATTCACTATTATATCTTGATCTGACACTACGATGTGATGTTACGTAACTTATTAAAAAATATTTAAAACACAAATTTAAAAGAGTAACATCTCAACTCATAGCCCATCTCAACTCATCTGTATTTACAGGTCATTTCAACTCATATCACTACTATTTATTACTATTCAATAATTTTAACTCACAAATCTCACTATTATTCACAACTCATCTCAACTCATTTTTAAATCTAAACGACACTGATCTTCCTCTTTTTATATTTTCTTTTATTTTGAATATATATTTTTTATTAGCCTCACATTAGAGTGCATAGTGGCATCATCCTACTTCTTTTTAACTTAATTTCTGTTATTTGCTTCAGCTTAGATATCTCACCAAGATGCAAAACAATTGATTATCATGATATCTACATGACCACAACTTAAGCTGAAGCAATCTAAATGTTTAATTTGTTCTTAAACTTCCTTCACTATCAGCAAGTAAAAACCTCTCAGAAATCCTCTGTGTTGCGATTCACTCCGAATATTTACCTTCTGAAAGTAAATAATTTTAAAAATCCTTACTTTTGAAATAGAACTAAAATTGATATAAATTATTTTACAACGTAAGAATGATTTAATATTAAATGATATGTAATTCCTTAAAGTCACGGCTCCCAATATAGTATGGGCTAAAAACTTGTGACTATATCCGTAATAAAGTTATCCTCTAGATGGTTAAAAAAATAATCTCAAAATTACATAGTCATATTTCCCTTCGGATCCCTCTCTGTCACCAAAAAAAAAAAAAAAAAAACCTTCCAAATATGAGTTCAGCTTCCTCCTCCTTTCCCATCTCCTTCCCTCTTTTCTACTTTATCGTCCACCTTCACCTCTCATTTTCTTATGCCGTAAAAGCAGGGGTGCTACCCACCCACGGGATGCGGGGGCGGGGTGGGGATGGATCCCAATCCGCACTGCCTCCGTTTATTTTAAAAAAAATATATTATATTTCACTTGATTTAAAAATTATTTTTAAATTTAAAAATAATTAAAAATATATTTTAAACCCAAATTATAAATTTAAATTTTATAAATATGATGTAATTTTAAAATTTGCTAGTACATATTTTATGTAAATTATAGTGTATTAATTTTAAACTATGTAGTTTTTTAATTTAACAGTGTATATTTTGTGAACAAATCTAACAAATTGTAATATATATTTATATATACACAATTTGTAAAATATAAATATATATTTATATTTACATATAATATATATATATATATATGTAAACGGGGCGTGGCGGAGGACATGCGGGGTAGGGTTAGGCCCTCCCCGCCACCTGCCCCTGCTAAGGGCCCTAGATGCGGGCAGGGATGGGGCAGCGGGGCACTGTGCCCCGCTGCCCACCCCTACGAAAAGTCAAATCTCTAGTATCCCACTAACTCTCGAGAGACACGCGCAGCACAAAAAGACTCTCAGGCCGCAAATCGTTCGGAGGATAGTGGCAATTTTGCTGAAATCACCGCATGTGGTCCTCACGCAGTCACGACCACACGCGCCGGATCACTGGAATCACCATAACCAAATCTTTCAGATCTGACTTTTGCTGCTGAAAATAGACAAGCTTGTTGCCTTCACACACCATCACAGTCTATAAGAGTTGGTCCAAATTGTAATCCATATTTTTTTATTATTGTTTTCCTTATTATATAGTAAAAATAAAAAAATGAGTTCGTTTATTAGATGGTTTATCCATAGAGGTTAAGTCATCTATTTCTATGAAGGGTAAGGTTTAGTCTCTGTTTAAGTAGAGTGTTATCTCTTGGACGTTTGTCTGTAGAGATTTTTCGCAACAGTGAAGTCCAGACCAGTCCAGTAGTATACTGGTAGAGCTCTAAATGACTGATATGGAGATATCTCCGCATGTATTCGATAATGGATGTAAGTTTATCTTAAAGAATGATGTCATTTTCCTTAAAAAAAAAGTTATTTTCAGGTAAATTAGTTGAATGACTTTACCTAGCCATTTATATATTAAATATATATATATATGTATTGTTGGGATATATGTGAAAATTGGTTTTGGAGCTGAAAAAGATATGTGCTGAAAGTTGGTTTGAGCCAAAGTTCGCTCGACATCGCTTTATATACCGCTCGAGTGAAATACGCAGTTTTTACCAGATTAGGTTTCCAGCGCCACTCACTATAAATATATTATATTAGACTTGTGTTGGACGGCATTAAGCATATTTTGAGAGATAACAACTGTCTTGTGAATGCATATTGTCTAAAAGAGCAAAAAGTTATAGAGAGTGTAACTTGAGATTGAGTGATTGTAATCTCATCTGGTTAATAAGATTTCTGCAGTTTTGTGGACGTAGACAATTTGCCAAATCACATATATTGTGCGTCGTGTTCTTGATTGTATTGCTTTTACTTTAATTGTCATCGTTGGTGTGTATGTTTGCATAGTATTTTACAACAACTGGTATCAAAAGCTAAAATCGATCTGAAGAAGAATGATGGCTGAAGATAAAGTGAACGCACCCGGGATCGAGAAGTTTGACGGCACTGATTTTGGATACTGGAAGATGCAAATTGAGGATTATCTCTATGGGAAGAGTCACCACCTTCCACTGTTGGGAAAGAAGCCGGAAAGCATGGATGATGCTGAGTGGCCCTTGTTAGATCGACAAGTTCTAGGTTTTGTTCGGCTGACTTTGTCAAGAACAGTGGCACACAATATCAGTAAGGAGAGAACCACGGTAGATCTCATGGCGACTTTGTCAAATATGTATGAAAAGCCGTCTACGAACAATAAGGTGCACTTGATGAAGAAATTGTTTAATCTGAAGATGTCGGAAGGTATGTCTGTAACCCAACACTTGAATGAATTCAATACGATCACAAATCAACTATTTTCTGTAGAGATTGAGTTTAATGATGAGATTAAAGCATTGATTATGTTGATATCGCTGCCAAATAGTTGGGAGGCCATGAGGATGGCTGTAAGTAGTTCAGCCGGCATGGCAAAACTGAACTATGATGACATACGTGATATGGTGCTTGCTGAAGAGGTACGTATGAGAGACTTGGGTGAGTCCTCGGGTTCTGGATCGGCCCTGATTGTTGACAATAGGGCTAAAGGATATGACAGGCCAAACTTCAAAAGCAGAGGGAAGAGCAAGAAGAGATCTGGACAGCAGATCACGTGCTGGAGTTGTGGCAAGCCGGGCCACATCTAGAGAAACTGCATGAATCAAGAAAGTTCTTATGATGATGCTGTGAATGTAGTGGCAGATGAAATTCATGATGCATTACTCCTTACAGTGTACAGTCTGATTGATGATTGGGTGTTGGATTCAGAATCTTCGTTCCATAGCACCTCACATCGAGAAATCATGCAGAATTATGTTGCTGGTGATTTTGGGAAGATGTATGCAGTTGATAGAGAGGCACTGGATGTAGTGGGAGTAGGTGATGTGCACATCACACTTCCAAACAGGAGCGTGTGGACTTTACAGCAAGTCAGACATGTTCCAAATTTGAAGAAAAACCTGATCTCTATGGGACAACTTGATGACAGCGGTTTTGCAGTAGAGTTCTCTGGATGAGCTTGGAAGATCACTAAGGGTGCGCTGGTCGTAGCGCATGGTAAGAGATCTAACTCTTTGTATTTAACATCAGGTCTAGTGATGTGTAGGAAAATACAAGAGTGCAAAAAGACAGACTTGATCGCGCGAAACATGTGAGGAAGCCAAATGGAGTCAGCTTTGCCGTTCCTTATGAAAGCCTGAGAAAGTTGGCTAAGGTTGCCAAGATTGGTTCGAGACCAGATACTCCTGGTACAGTGGGAGTTATGAGTTGTCATGTGGATGTGCTAACTAAGGGCGATGTATGTGGAAGACTGAAGTCGGGCTTGACTTCAGTGCGTCTTCTAACTTGAAGACAGGAGCTGTGAGCTGCAGAGATGATAGGGTTTGGCTGGAAACAGTGGCTGGCATGTAGTGACCCAGTCTCCAAATGAAAGATTGTTGGGGTATATGTAGAGACTGGTTTTGGAGCTGAAAAAGGTCTTTGCTGAAAGTTGGCTCGAGCCAAAGTTCGCTCGACATACTGCTCGAGCGAAGATCAAGTTCGAGAGTTCACTCGAGTCCCGCTCGACACTCCATTCGAGCTCGACACAAACTCTAGTGTTCGCTCGACACTCCACTCAAGTCAATATTCATTTGGCTGTTCGCTCAAGTCGCGCTCGACACTCCGCTTGAGCGAAGTACGCAGTTTTTGTCAGATTAGGTTTCCAACGCCACTCACTATAAATATATCATATTAGACTTGTGTTGGAGGGCCTCAAACATATTTTGAGAGAGAATAACTGTCTTGTAAGTGCATATTGTGTGAGAAAATAAAAAGCCTTAAAGAGTGTATGTTGAGATTGAGTGATTGTAATCTTCTCTGGTTAATAAGATTTCTACAACTCTGTGGACGTAGATAATTTTCCAAACCACGTATATTGTGCGTCATGTTATTGATTGTGTTACTTTTACTTTATTTTTCATCATTGGTGTGTGTGTTTGCATAGTATTTCATAACATATATCCCCCATTAACTTTATATTGAACTCTTGATCTTGTCATGTAATTACAAAATATTCCTTCTTTATCTATGTCAAATTAAGGCTAAGATCGAGAAATGATTTTCCATGATAAAATGGACCAAATATAAATAGAAATGAAGGATAAGTAATATTGTTAAAAATGAATACTATATATCAATCATTATTCATCTTTATATTTTATATTTATAATTTTTTTTTATAAAAAGTGAGAATGTTTTTTATCGAGTGTAGAGTATAAGATATTAAATAGTAACTGATAAAAAAAATTACTAAATATCAAACAAACAGATTAATTGAAGTATAAAAGTTTGTCAGTTTTTTTTAATTGCTTTTTGTGATTTAATGTTTTTTTAGGAAATGGTGAGACTAATTAACGATTATTTATATTTTTTTTTCACCTCATATTGATATAGGTGGCATTTTTTTCATCGGATTCCATCGTTATATTGTTTTTCTGTCTTAGGAACGACTCACCCTACCGTACTTAATCATAATTATGATTTTTTGTGAGAATGCTAAAATCCATTAATTACAAGATTGCTTTGAATCGAATCCTCCATAATTGCTAGATACTGAATAGTTTATTTTTACTATAAGATAAGATAAGATAAGATAAGATAAAATGAATTGAGATTAAAATTAAAAAGTTAAATAAAATATTATTTAAATATATTTTTTAATATTATTTTTATTTTAAAATTTAAAAAAATTGAATTATTTATTTTATTTTATATAAAAATTTGAAAAAAATTATAATAATTAAATAAAATAAAATGAGATATTTTTTAAAAATATACGAAGACTCACAGTCTCACACATTCTGGTCAGTGTCTATCTTTTTCCTGTCTTAAATCGCCCTGATACTGCACTTTCTTCTAATTTCCAAACGTTTGAAACTCCTTTTAGATGGAAAGTTGAATACAACTGGATTTCTTTTTTCTTTTTTTGCGTGCGAGAACAAAGCGAACTTATTAGATTCATCCTCGATTCCTCACTGCATGTATCCATCTTGGTGAAATAACGAGAGTTTCAGACAAGGGCATATTTGGCAAACCGTGCAATACTGGCCCGAGGCCACGATTGTAAATTATGTCGCCAGACATGGCTCTTTCTGCAACCCACTAGTTTATAAGCAGCTCGTACGCTGTGTATCCGCCACCAAGAAGAAGACAAAGAGGGACAACCTCGAGGCTTTAAGAGAGGATCATCGACCTCCTGTTTCTCTCTCTCCCTCGTCCTCTCTCTGAACTGGCTTAAGAGAGAGAAAGAGGCATTCTCAAATATAGAATTAAAGGAAACGGTCCTTTTATCTCTGCGAAACTCCATTAATAGAGAGGCAGTAGTAGAGAGAGGGCGAGAGAAGGGAAATGGGTGGGAAGAGATTCGCTGTTCTTCTTTGCGCCGAGGACTCCGACTACGTGAAGAAGATGTATGGAGGGTACTTTGGGGTGTTCGTGGGAATGCTGGCCGAGGAAGGCGAGACTTGGGAGGTGTACCGGGTGGCTTTCGGCGAGTTCCCGGAAGACGAAGAGATCGCCCTCTTTGACGGGTTTGTGATCACCGGAAGCTGCAATGATGCGCATGGGAACGACGTTTGGATCTGTAAGCTCTTGAATCTGTTGAAGAAATTGGACTCCATGAAGAAAAAAGTTCTGGGTATTTGTTTTGGACACCAGGTATGTATCTCTTCTTTTGATCTTCTTTCTATACAAACTCGTAATACTTAAATTGATTTTTTTTTTTAGTAAATCACCTCCAATTAGCTGTCTTTTTGGCATCCTGTCGTACATGTTAGTTTCTTAACTATCATTCTCGGAGAATGCGATGAAAAATTAGAGAAAGGAATAGAAATGCTTCCAAGTCTCTCCGCAAACAGAATAGTCGGACAGTTTTTTTGGTCCCGGCGGGGGAGGGGGGGCGTTCTTGTTTGTGCTTTTATTCCTGTTGATATTTGGTGTCAAATGCCAACCTTGTTGTTGTTCACCACCCACCATGACTGTTGAACTCGAAAGCGGTGGATGCCACATTACATTGCACATACAGCCCAGCCCATTCAATCCCAACTCCCAAGCACGTTAGTGTATATCTAGCTATATTTTGCTGGGTTTTAGTTTTTTTTCTTCTTTCCAATTTTAAAATGATACTTTATCAGGGTTGGTTTTCTTTCTCTTTTTCTTTTTGGCGTTCCATATTTATCTAAAATTCGATCCATGCATATTGTATGGTATTTGCACACATGTCCCCGATCTGGCTATCTGGGAGGGGCTCAAGCTTTAGGCCGTTTTCTTTCCTAAATTTGAGTAGAGAAAAAAAAGGAGAAATGGAAACCCCTTTTGACAATGGGGATTTCAACTAGTTATTTGGAGTCGTTTAAACTTTAAGTTCATAGGATGTCTAAGTTTAGATTTTTATTTATTCTTTGTTGAGCACGACTTGCCAAGCTAAATCTCAACTTGAGTTCGTTCTCGGCTCGATTGTATTTTTTTTTAAAATAATATTTAATGATTAATAAATTATATAAATAAAAAATATAATATTAAATTTGTATAATTAACAAGTAAAATATTTATTGAATTATAAAATTTTAAAAATTTATAAATAATTAATATCTAACTAGTTGATAATCATTCTTAATAATAATATATTATATCCTACAAAAATTATTAATACATACACATAATATAATAGTATATATTTATTTCATATCTAGCTCTTATATATTAGTATATGAAATTATTAAATTTTATTGATTAATTATTGTATAAATTATAAAATATAACTATGAAGAATATTCAATATATAGATATAAATAATTAGATTACATATTATATATTTAATTATAAAAGTGTTATACTTATATCATTAATTTTTTTTTCTTTTTTGATAAATATATCATTAGTTGATACATATATATATATATATGTGTGTATGTATATATATAGGTAAATATATACTTATAAAAAAATATATAGGTATATATATATCAATATATGAATGAACTCTAATCGAGTCGAGTTAACGAGTCGACTCGGATATAAATGAATGGACCTTAACGAGTCTTAGTCTAGTCGAATCAAATTTTTTCGAATATGTGTCATTGATTAAAATCAAACGAATATCTATTTTTATGGATGATTTTTTTTTTTTAACGAGTCAAATTTAATTCAAATTTAACCTAAAGAGTAACAAGTGAGCTATCTAGTTGATTTACAATCCTAAATGGAACAAAGATCTCGGTTGACGGTTGGTAATACGGTTCGGTCCCACTCCGATTTCTGGACAAGACAATCGAGTATCGGTTCTTGATCGCACCACATGGGATCCAGGGACCCATTTGCTGCACGCGTTGTGAGCCGCCTGTAGGCCCCCATTTCATACTCTATTATCTCCTCCCATTTTCCATGCCCACTTAGACCACATTTATTTTTATGATTATTCTCACCTTATTTAATTATTATAATTTTTTAAATTTTTATGTAAAATAAAATAAATAATGATAATTTTTTTAAATTTTAAAATAAAAATAATATTATAATAATTATTTATTTATTTTTTATTTTTTATTTAAAATAATCTCATTTTATTTGCAAAAATAAACGAGACCTTAAACTTGCCTTTAGGACACTCAGCTGTGTCAACATTCAAAATGATTTAAACAATGCCACAAACTTCAAATTCCTGATAAAACTCCTTGTAGACATAATTAAGTTGGTGGGTAGGACTTTTCGAAAAAGTCACAAAATAATATGGAGAGCTTAATTAGATGGTTCCAGATCACTAGTGGAAAAGTGCCCACACGAAAAATATTTTAGTTGAGTAGAAATCTCGACACTGCATGTGTACAACTGACATGCTTATCTAATGATCAGGCATGTCTCAACCACTGGCTTTATTTATTGAATTGGTCTCTTTTTTGTTTTTAAAATATTAATTCATGACAGGTTTCTTTCGTGGGTTGTGGCTTTGTTGGGACATAGATGAGATAAGCTTCCCACATAAGGTTGTCACATGTTGCTGCGCTGTGCATAAATCTAGCTTATAATCCAATCAAGTAATTGTCTTGGAGCCATAATGCTTACCATAAAATAATATAGAACAAAGTGCAAAACTTTAAAATACGTTATCATTCCCTACACTGCTGGCAATGTTGACATGAGCCATTTATTTATATATATGTATAGGCTCCATTCTATGTGTCACATAGCAATTGTCGGTGGACACGACACGCGATGCCCTTTGATCGCTATTATTGAATTTTTGTCTAATGTGCGTACGTGTGGGGACGTACTTTGGTTACCTGTTTCAGCCAGGCCATCCTAGTTTAATTCTTAGAACGATAAAGAACCATGCGTCCTACATTAGATTTCCCAAAGCGACATGTCCTCTATAAATTATCCCCCGTTGTTAAGAGTACGGAAAGGAAGGATGTCCGACAGTACTACATGTGCATTCGTTCTTTTGCTTTCTGATTTTCTAACCCCATGAAAGATTGGTTTTTTTATTGGATAAAGTTTTCTGATTGATATTCCATCAGGCTAAGATTTTGTCGGAGGACAAACAATATATCGTTCATCACGCATTGTCGAGTGCACAATTCTATTTGGACAAGATGCAGTTAATGATTGTTTTTGTTTTTTATGTTTTTTTTTTCCTTTAAAGTTTTTTTCATAAATATATTTATGGTGACAATTATGACTTATGAGCCACATGTTTCATAGCTTCCAAATCATGAAAAAAAAAATGATTCTTTTTAACGCGAAAGTACGTGACTTGTGGTTTTTTAACAGATACTGGCCCGTGCGTTGGGAGGAAAGACAGGCCGGCACATGTCAGGGTGGGACATGGGAGTCACAACCATCCATCTATCATCGTCCTCAAAGTTCCTTTCATCTCTAAAACTTCCTCCAACTCTCTCTCTGATCGAATGCCATCGAGATGAGGTATTTTTTTTCCCTTAAAAGGCCACCTGGTAACCCTAATTTCTAGATGATCACACGATCGAGCCCCCCAAAAAAAAAAATATTGTATGCTGCTAGCTTGAGCTAATGTGAAAAATAAATATATAAACCAGGTCCGGGAACTTCCTCCCAAGGCTGAGAAGATTGCATGGTCTGATAAGACTGGAATTGAGATGTTTAGGTGTGGGAACCATCTAATGGGCATCCAAGGTCACCCTGAGTACACCCAAGACATTCTTCTGCACCTCGTTGATCGTCTTCTCCAGCGCGATATGATCACGGTATGTCCTCTGTTGGATCGATCAAACATCAGGCTGAGCAACAGAATGGTGTAGATAGTGTTCGTTGAAGAACATTAATTTTGACTATATTTTTTAAATGTTCATCACATGCAGGATACTTATGCTGAGGAGGTGAAAACTAAGGCCGGGGCACGTGAGCCTGATAGAGAGGCATGGAAGAGACTGTGCATTAGCTTTCTCAAGGGTGGATTATGACGATGACGATCTCAATATTAAGAATAAAATAAAATTGTAAATATTAACTTGATGAAGGATTAGAGATGTGTGGTTCATCGGTGAGCTAGATGCATTGCTGCATTAGGAGGCAAGTTTAGCTGTCTTTAAGTTGGCATTTTTAACTTTTGAGACATGATTAACTGTAATCCGTATCGTAAACGGAATCTCCAAAGTCAACCATATCGATGAAATTACAAACGTTTTCACAATTCAAGTTGTATTTATATTTATCGATGATCACAACTAAATAAAATCTGTTGATTATACCTGGCATTGTATTGAACATTAATATAATAAATTAACAGATATATATATATATATATATATATATTGAGATATGATTTATCATGCATGGATGGGTAAATATGATTGATAAGACGGGCAAATATAATATATGATTTATTCATATAAAAAGTTGCATACTGATATAAATTTAAATTAAAAATTATCGGTTTTTCCAATTATAGCATTATCTCGAATAGTAAAAGACATTCATTCTCTCCAAATTTCCGAGTGGAGATAACTATCAAGAAACAAAAGAGGTGGGGTAGTACCAGTGGGAATTAAAAAATTCCTTTCTAAACAGTGGAATTATGTTGCATTCTCTACTAACCAGTGGGAATTAAAAGCTTCTTTCTTTTTTTCTTTTTTCCCTCACTATTAATGGAAGTATGTGTTGTCCCACAAACTTTTGGAAGAATAAGGAAACATGAGAATTGTGATGGTTGTTTTATTCTCTATAAGAAGAATTATACTCATCAATTACTATTTATTTTTATATTTATTTTTTTATAGAATATGATATGTGGGATAATAAATAGTAACTAATAAGAAAAATTTATATATGTATATATTTCTTATTTTTCCTTTTCCCCCATTTTTTTGAAAGCCTTTTTTCCCCTTTTGTTACCGAAGTTGAATATCGGAGATAGAGCAAAATGTATCGAGTCCTGTGGGGAATGGAAACCATGGCCTTTAGAAGATTGGTCGCAAATTGGCCATTCGTAATTTGACCTTTCAAGGCATTGACAGGCTCTGATACATAAATTGAACTTTTGACTTTGGAATGACAAAAACAAATGTTTGAGAGTAGCTAGGACTAGGTCAAATATTCTACGTGTGTTGGAAGGAAAATGTTGGCGCACGCGTTTTGGTAACAACATAGACTGAAAAGAAGGGAACCGGTTCACGATTTTTAAGATTTTTCATGTTCCAAGCTCAGTTCATATAATATGATATATGATATAATAATACTCCCGACCAATGATTTTGTATTTTATTTGCAAAGGACGTAGGTCGGAGTTCACCGAGAATTCAAAAGCAAATGCAAGAAAAATAATTCATCTATTTCAAAAAAAAAATAATAATTCATCAGAAGTACACGCACGTAATCTTTTTTTCTAACAAATAAATAAATCCCCGATACATTCGAATGTTTCAACCAACCCCACAACTTTTACAAGCGTGTTATTCCGAAATATTCAAGACGTGAAGAAAGGGAAACCATTAGGAAAACATTCTTCTTTTATGGACCTACCAGGTAACGAATTTCACAAGTCCAAAACGACGGCAGCAGCAGCAGCTCCTACAAATGGAATTGCAGCAAATTTGGACAAAACCTATCTACGAGCACTGTTAAAACTTAAAAATATAATATAATAAAATCTACCTATTTCCATTAACTTAAATTTTTAAGATAAGTAGTGATTTCACAGGCACCACTCGACCAAGGACGCGTCCGGTGTTTATGTGGACATCCACCTATGCCCACTTATCTTGGAGTTTTATTTTCTTCATGACTTTTCCGAACAAATGAGTACTCAATTGTTGTTCTATATATGTCATTATTCAAGTAGGAAGAAGGGATGCAGCCACACCATGCCACCCAGGCCCAGCAATATTAGATGGGGAACAAGTGAACAACCAAGTTCGACAAGTATCTTTCCTTTTCCCCAACCCAATCCTACCACACCATTGCAGGAGGCCAAGTTGCAGATCTATTGGGTTTTGCCTCCCTCTTTTTATAAGGGCATTGCAGGTCGGGGGATTATTGATTAGAACAGAAAGCTGATTCCTCCTGGTGCCTCACCATCACATATCAACAGACAACAATGCTTAATTAATAAAATAAAAGTTCTCTAGACCATCACATCCGATGGGTTGCATTTGCTACGCTTCCAAACATTCACTCGGATCGACCAGGAAATTCCATTTGTGGAAAATATTTTGCAGTAGTAGTAGAACATAGTATTCAACCATCGAAATTATTTAGCATTTCGCATTTCAGCAGCCAGAAAACCAAAAACCATAGCAATCCGCATGGCATATAAACAACCCTAGAATAAGGTTCGGTTTGGATATAAGTATTTTATCTTATCTCATTCCATCATTACACAACTTTCTTAAATTTCTACAAAAAATATAATAAACAATTCAACTTCTTCAAATCACAAAAATTCATCTCATCTCAACTCTCAACTCACTATATAAACAGCACCTCAAAGTTACCATCACATCCACCTCTACAGCCAGCCGATCGAGCCAACTGTGGCGGAGTCCGAGTTAAAAAGTGCTCAATATATTGGCAACTTAGCACTTCAGTGCACCTTAGATAACTTTCAACAAAGACCACTTACTTGAATCCTTGATTATTCAAATTCACTTTAAGAGAACTCAAAAATCAAAATAGGATTGTAGAATTTCCCAGTTCCAATAATAACAAAATGCTTAAAGTCCTTTATCAGTATCTTCTGATGTAAATTATTATAAACCAATCTTCAACCATAAATGGAGTACCATATCACCATCATAACAAACATAAAATTAGGTTCATTGGTGCAAAGTTTCCATTGCATGGCAAAGCAAAGGGGAGTGTCTAGGTATTCAACATAGAACCGGAGTTCCTCCTGCACTCAGCCAGCATATCCATGTAGAACTGACACTTGCTGATGTCATTTCCATAGTTGTTCAAGCACTACAATAAAACAAAGCCAAAGAGACATTACCACTAAATTAATTTTCCACATCTAAAATTTATAACACAAATCCATCTATTATCTATAAATAAAAGCAAGTATATCTTATAAGCATTATGATGTAGCAGGAAAAAAAAAAAAGATTGAGAAAAATAAAACTGATGTGCAACTCAGCAATTGCCTACTAAATTCTGGGATTCTCAACATAACATAGCATAGCTAAAACAGACAATTAATGTCCCTATTAAAGAATATTAACCATTTTCCAGTAATACAATGGAGCTAGCAGCTTCAAACACTTGTCCGAAAGATGTTGGGCCACAAACCTACTGCGAAGAGTACATTCTAGATTAAGCCAAACGATTGTGCACAATTTAACTGTTAAGAGACAGTGTTGAATCTTCATACATGATCAATATATAGGAAATTTTAAATTTTGTTTGGCAGATCCATCCACCCAGGAATCCCGCCACCTGGAGAGTGGATATTTTCAAAACTGTAGTTCTTTATGTGAGCATGCATGAAAAAAAATAATTCCATCTCTAATCTATCTCTAAATATACCATCAGAAAAAAAAATAATGAACATGTAATGTAAGAGCAGAATTTCATACATCCTGGAATGCCTTGGAGTGGATGTTGCATGCATCAGAGCCACCAAAACTGTTTGTGGTAGGAGCTGGAGCAGCAGCGGCCTCAGAGGCCACAGTTTCATGTTGAATAGTGCGAGGACCCATCACAGCATCCACAGCCCTGTGGGCCACTGCACTTCCAGTGCCAAAAGCCATTCCTGTAACGAGAAAAATTTATACTGGTTTTCACTTTAAATGACAATCAACGCTATGCACGGTGAAATAATCCACATCAAAATATACCAATAAATTTTTCCTTCACATACCCTGGGCTATGGTCGAACCAATGCCTCCTAGAATGGATCCACCACCACTGGCCTGCGCAGGAGCTGGAGGAGGAGCATGGTTAACTGCATCAAAACAAACATTACAATCTCTTGTAATCAGAAAAATAAGAAACTGAATATGATACAGGCAAACGAATCAGGTGGATGGCCCAAACAATCTCACGAAATGTGAACAAGGTATTAACCAAGCAAAACGCTTGGAAGAGAGGACTCGCAAGTAATGCATACGAAACGTGAAGCAATAATTAATACCTGGCTGAGGTGGGTTTCGCACGGGTGCATGACGAGGGGGTGCACGGGAAGCAGATCTTCCTGCAGCGGAAGTCAGAATCATTGACCAGCCAAACCAATAAAACATGGATAAACGAAAGCATTATGTTGATTCAAAGTTCCAATATCATTCAGATCCACAGATATATATTTAAACAGAAAATCGATACACCTATCCCTAAATCCCAAGTTCCCAGCTCAATCTACGCACAATAACCACTAGGCCACGGTCGCAAGCAAAACAAAGTACAAAACTTTTCAAATCTCAAATTTCCCAATATCTGGGAAACGATAACCCTAAAGCCCTATATCAACAATAGAACCGAATACAAGTATTGACCTAGTAAAGCATCTTTTTATTTTACAAAAGCATAGCCTCAAAAAGCTGAAATCTTTTTAGTTTCTCGGTGGTTCGCTCAGCTGCTAAACAAATCCGTACATAAACGGAGTACAGGAAACCCTAGAAAATATCAGGAAAATAGAAACAACGTGATGAGAGGTAAGGAGAGAGATAAGGAAGACACTCACCTCCGGAGCTTCGGCGAGCCATGATTCGTGACGAGGCGGCGGAGAGAAAGATGCGATTAGATGGGAACTTCCAGAAATATGAAAATACAGAGACTTGACGAGAGATGTTAGGGACCAGTGGCTCCTTAAAACCCTGAAAATAGTTGAAGTCAGGCCGAATTCATGTGAGGCCCATAACGTTACATCGAATGATGGTTTTCCGGGTGATATTACTATTTGGGCCGGGCCGAACATAACCGAAGAAGCTGCAGATTAGTTAAATAAGAGCATGCTCGATGACTTACTTATCTTATCTTTTAAAATATATTATTAAAATTTTTTTTCCTATAATATATATTGATTTTTATAATATGTCATACATCAATTTATCTATTATTTATTTACATCATTTAAATATTATACTTTTTAATATTTTTTATTTATTTCAAATATTATATTCTCTATACATCATATATTTTGATATTTGTAATATTTTTTTATATATAATGTAATATTTCAAATTACTTAAAAAAATGATAAAAAAATACATGCATTTATTATTAACAATATCAAAACTTCTGCATGCATAAAAGTCGAAGGGATTATAAACGAAATGTTAGAGAGTATATGAGAGATAAGAGAGTGGGACCTGTACAAGAGTGATAAAAATGTTAAAATGAAAATAAGATAAAAATGAAAAGATTATGAAATGAGAGAGAAGTAATACAAATTTGTTTGGAAGAATGAACAACAACCTCTAAATATAGAGAATTTACTGTGTAGCTGAATGTAAAATATAAATATAATAGATGATCTGATAGAAATGACTTTTGACCATCTTTATTTATATTTTAAATAAAAGTGTATTTTAAAAACATCATTGAGAGTGCTCTAAGATGACAGGAGCCTCTGATGTACCTATTTACAAAACGGCATTTTAAGCCCAATAAGAACTCCTTTTTAATTAATAATAATAAAGAGAATAATGTTACATATAGTTGGTATGGTTTTAAATTTTATACCGTATTGGCCGGTACGGTTGAAATATATCGTTTTTGTGGCGTAACCGATACAGAAAATTATATAATTTCATACCGATAATAATTCCGATCCGTACCGACCGATATTTCAGCTTTTACTTTTTTTTATTTTTTTATTTTCATTTTTTCAAATTGCAAACTCATTTTTAAACCGCCCAATTCATAACAGACTATTTATAATTTATATATATATTTATATAATTTATTTATATATAAACTATTATCTTGAAATATAATTTTTATATATAATTTATTAATATATATACTTTTCCGAAACGGTACCGATATCAAAATATATCGTTATAATGCCTCGACCAAAAAGATCATTGAAATGGTATTCAAAACATTGCTCGTAGTTACTCACTTATTTCAAATGAATTGCGTAGTACTTGTGCACTCCACAACTACAAATATTATTTATCTAATCAAAATAACATTTTTTTTTATCGATAATCAAGAACAAGTTGGCAGAAACCCTATTATTATTATTTTCTATTTTTTTCTTTTGGCGAGTAATACTATACGCTACACTCTCATCATACTTTCATCTCATTAGGTAAAACGTAACATTATCACTATTTGATAATAAATAATTATCTAATAATAATAAATGTATCATATCTTACGTAACGAGATAAAAATATAATATATATAACCTTCATTCTTTTGGCAGTTATAAACCCTTTTAACGTAATGATGAAATGCTTATCCCGTGTGGTTGTAGTTCAATATTGTTATATTTTAGATTATTATTTATTTACTATCACATCTCTATAATTGTAGTCATATTAGAACATTCACAGTTGGTGATCCACAACACTGTTTTTATTATAATTTGAGTTAAAATCTTTCCTACATTCGAATTCCTGTTTTAGAAAAAATATTTAGGAGATAAATAGTGGCTCTCAAAATATAGAAAATCACAATTCATCCTCAAAATCATCTTTTATCAATCTTTCATTTTAATAAATAAAATAAATTATTATTCCAATCATCTACATTTTTTCTCATACTCATATTTATTATAATTTTAAATAATAATTTTAAAACTAATTTAAATAATTACTAAAACATAAAAAATAAAAAATATAGAGTGATTCTACATACAACCGTGAAGTGCGTAACCGCCGCGTAATCGCTTTGAAAAAGAGTAGAGTTCACTATTAAAAAATTAATTTTTTGCACGTGGGTCTTATGTTTTTTTCAAAGCAATTACGCGGTGGTTACGCAATTCACGGTTATAAGTATATTTTCTCTTTTAAAAATATTATCATACCCGGAAAAAAAATTTTAATTTTTTGTTTCAAATATTCACTAGAGTAATAGCTTAAACATAAGAAAAAAATATTGAGTAATTAAGTTTATAAATGAAAGTGAGAGAAAAAAGTAATAAAAAAAATATAAAAATATTATTTCAATAGAATAGATAAATGATATGAAATGAGACGTATGGAATTTTTAAAAGATGAGTAAAATTTAGGAAAATTTTGTAGAGAATATGGTTTTTAGCTAAATTATAATAAATTTTATGGGAAATGGGATGAGAATGCTCTTATCTTTTTATTTGTAAATGGATAAAATCATTCATTTGATCACACGACTATACATCAATAAAATTTAATTCTTACTAATATATTTTACTTTTTGTATATATATATAATTTGCTTAAAAACCCTTAAATTAATAACTTGACTTCTCAAGTTCATTTGATTAATAATGGCGGTTGATAATAGAAAGTGGAAGAGTATGGTACCAATCGGCCGTGGGGCACCAATAATATGAAAGAGTAAGCTTTGAGATTTATTGGGAATTTCCCAAACAATACACGACACATCTCTTTTGAAAAATTATTCCCACTTAATTGTGTTTGAATAGTGAGATATTTTCAATTATTCTATAAATAATAGTAAAAAAATATTAAATAATAATAAAAAATAATAAAATAATAAAATAATAAATAATAAAAAAATATTATCAATATCCAAACCAGGTTAACGTCCAATTAGCCATGAAATCCATCAACAAGATTAATGTCATGAAGTTATATTGTGAAATTTCATTAGAGTATCCTGACAAATAAATTAGTCCGTTGCTCGTTTGGTTACCTAACTCCTCTCAACTCATCTCAACTCATCATTACAATTTTTTTAAATTTCAAGATAAAATATAATAAACAATTCAACTTTTTCAAATTATAAAATAATAATAATATTAAAAAATAATATTCTAATAATATTTTATCATCTCAACTCAACTCATTTCAACATTTAAACACAATCTAAAGTTAAAAAGGAGACGTTTTCTTCCATAAATTCCTTTTTAGTCTGTTGTCATTTGTTTGGTTATAAAATGAAAAGTATTCTACTATATCTACATAGGATCATGCCGTATTTATAAAAATTATATTTATAATTCGATGTGTATAACATATTTAATTTATTAAGTATTTATATGCTATAATTTAATATAAAAAATATATTATAAATATTATAAATTAAAATTTATTATTTAAATAATATAAATCATGTGATCTATCTTCTCATCTGTAAAATCAGAATACGCATGCCAACGTCCCGAGCAACCGGCATAAAACATAGTGTAATACATGCCGTACCTAATTCATTTCTCTTTTTTAAATTACAGATCGGTAAATAAATTAGAGTAGTGTTATTTAAAATTTTTTATATCATATATCATTACACGCGATATTTATAAAATGGATAAAGCTACGTGGCAGCCCATTTCACCGCTTCAACATCCTGTTTCATCCATCCCGCTTGACGTGGCAGTCCATGTAAAAGGATTTAATAGATTAAAAAATTTATCATTCTTCAACCTCCCTTCCAAATACATGAAACAGCCTCTTTGAAGCAGCCTCTCTTCCGAAAACATGAAGTAGCTTTTCCCTCTCTTCTTTGTTTCCCTCCCTCTCTCCCAAAAACGTAGTTAAAGTTGAGGTCGTTCAAATGATCCATTTCCGATACCCCACTAAACCTTTTGCCATTCTAGTGCCCGCTTTGATATTTTGGTACTTGTTTGTTCAACAATAAAATTTTTCTTTAGTTCTCTGTGACATGTTTTGTTGAGAAGGTTTTATGCACAATAAGGGTGGGGTAGTTTCAGAATTTAAACGAAAGAGTATGCTCAAATGGAATCCCAAATTTATTAGTTGACATAGACTGAGAATACACTCCATAGAGGTCTTCACCACAACCACACAATGTAGTTACCACAATCTCAGCTTTCTGCAGAATAGACTTCTGAAGCTTACATGATTTCTTCATTAGATTTCTCTCCTGTGTCTGAACACTGCTAAGATCTTTATAGATTTTGCTTCTTTAGCTCATAAATTTTTCTTATCTTCAACTTTATTTCTGCATCAGACATTTCTTTATCATCATCCCCCTTATTACTATTAGCTTTATTTTATAAAACGTGATTCGATCAACTATTTTCATCGAAGAGCCCATAGTTGGATCATTCTTTTCATTGCAAATTAACTTTCATCCTCTCTTCCACCAAACGTTGATCAACAAGTGTATCAATAAATACTGGTAGTGAATTTGGATGGACTGTCTTCACATTGCCAACCCTTACAAGATACAGCTTGTACATCTTCCCATCATTGCCATATAGATCAAAACCTTATTCGATTTGAGGAAGAGATCTGAAGAAGGAATAGGGTTTGGGGGTCGAGATTTGGGGGGTTGGGGATTTTGGGTGGGTCGTTCTGAAGAAGGAAACTGCAGGAAATAAATCCTGTTTGTTTATTTTTTTCTTTAAAAAAAATTAAAAAAATATCATTATAGCATGCCATGTCATTTAGTTTTTAAATTAAATTATATCAATTACCCAATAAATTAGCAAAGGTCGTAGAAACTCACCGTCGTCTTCGCCCGACCAAATCTATATACATTTATATAAAAGGTATATAATAATTTGAAAATAAAAAAGAAAGAAGAGAAAAAGGGGGGAAATCACCGTCATTCTCAGCACGAAGGAGCCTAGTTTAACACTCCGCACCAATCCATCGCTCCATAGGAGCCCCCACACCAAAAAAGCTCGGAATCCCCAATCATACATACACACCTTCACGATCTTTCTCTCCCTCTCTCTAACCTTACTTGTCTTCTCTCTCTCTCTCTCCCTCTCTCTAAATTCCAAAGCCCTAGGGTTCCGAATCCAACACCACCGATCCAATCCTATCCAGTCCAGTTCAATAGTTTAATGGCGGACGAGACAGTCTCCGCACAATCTCCTCCTGCGTCATCGGCGGCGGCGCCGCTGGGCCACTCGGTGATCCCCATAGTAAACAAGCTGCAGGACATCTTCGCGCAGCTCGGCAGCCAGTCGACCATCGAGCTTCCACAGGTCGCCGTGGTGGGCAGCCAGAGCAGCGGCAAGTCCAGCGTGCTCGAGGCCCTTGTCGGTCGCGATTTCCTGCCCAGGGGATCGGATATCTGCACTCGGAGGCCGCTAGTGCTGCAGTTGTTGCAGACTAAGAGGAAACCGGATGGGATGGAGGAGGAGTACGGGGAGTTCCTCCACTTGCCGGGGAAACGGTTCTACGATTTTTCAGAGATTCGGAGAGAAATTCAGGTACCTTTTGTATTCTTTTGCTGTTTCGAATATTTGTTTCACTGGAGTCGTTTTTTTTTATTGTTGACCGAAGGTTGGCACGTTGTTTTTAAGATAAGATGGGTTGAGATTAAAATTAAAAGTCGAATAAAATATTATTAGAATATATTTTTTTAATATTATTTTTATTTTAAAATTTGAAAAAGTTTAATTGTTTATTTTATTTTGTGTGAAAATTTAAAAAAATTATAATGGTGAGATGAGATGAGTTGAGAGAAGTTGTGAAAACAAACGAGACATAACTGTGATGATTTTGATCATCCGTTTGGACACAGGGTTTTAGTTGTGGGGTTTATGGTTCTTATTGTTTTCCGAGGAAGTGTGGGAGAGTGTAAGAGAGGTTGGATTTTCAGATTGGTAGTTAAAATGTTATTGGTTGCTAGGAAAAGTTTTAAGGAAATGTGATTTTGATTATGTTATCGCTTAGTGTATGAGTTGTGACAATGCCACAGTTTACTGGCGTAAGAATATTTAACTGCTATGGAATGGTTTAATTAATCTGCATCGGAACTGTCTCACTTGCCTTATAAGTGCGGCGGCAATTGTATTGTATTTAAAGTTTCTAGCAAGCGCATACATTTTTTTTTTTGATAAGTAAACAAATTTTATTGATCAATGAATAGGCAAAGCCATGTACAGACTTTAAAAGAAAAAACAAAGGCAAGCCCTAAGCTAAGTAGGCACATTATAGACAAGAAAATCATGTAGGTCTATGCCATTGAAGTCAATAGCAATGGCCCAAGTACATAATGTTCTAAAAAATAAATCTTTAAGCTCCTCTAACGATCTCTCATTGTCTTCAAACGTTCGGTCATTGTACTTCTACCACAAACACTACATAATGCACATAGAGATCATATTCCAAATAGCTAAAGGCTGTAAAAATCTGCAAAGCTGCTCATTTCTCAGTCTTGTGCTGCCCTACTAAAAATGATGTTCGATTTGCCCCCCCAGATATCTCCATGACTTCCGCCACTGATGCATATTTAGCACTAGCAATATAGAAAAGTGAAGGAAATACCTATTGTAGAGTACTATTACCGCACCAAATATCTCTCCATAATTTAATCCTGGAGCCCACCCAAATGAAGTCTAGTGTGTCAAGTCAAGACCTCCCATTCTCTTCTAATGTGTTTCCACAACCCCATTTCATATGCCATTCTTACTTCTTTAGTGCACCATCCCCCCCCCCCCCCAAAAAAAAAAAAAAAGAAAGAAAAGAAAAACCTCCATATTTGCTCTCAATCACCAACTTTCACAGGGCTTTTGGTTTCTTATGACATCTTCACAGCCATTTGCCAAGTAGCACCCGGTTAAAGATTCTCATATTTCTAATGCCTAACCCACCATTAGAAATGGGGCGGCATATTGTCTCCCACTTGACTAGGTGAAACTTGGACTCCTCCTTCACTTCACGCCACAAGAAATTACGTTGGAGTTTCTCAATTCAAAACCCCACACTTGCAGGTATAGGGAACAAGGATAAAAAATTAGTTGGTTAGTTAGATATGTTAACATATATAATTTAGGAATTTATACAATTTAGGACTTTTCTCTGTTAATATTAGCTGTACAGATTATATTACAATGTATGTAGGCTGAATATTAGGAATTGGTTAGCTTTTCCCGTGTATAGCATATTATCTACTTTCCTTGTATAGATGGTGATTTATGTTGATCAAGAAGAGGGCTGAACTGTGAGGGCTAGTTTTTCCAAAAAGCTTTCTCGTTATTTTCTAGTTTCTCTAGTATTTTGACAAGATAAAGTATTTTTAATCAAAGTAATCCTACCGCCTTTCAACAAATACATCATTTTTGATTTGTCGAAGTTCACTTTCAACCCGGATGCTGCTTCAGAACAAAGGAGTAGGGCCTTCAGTGCTCGAATCTAATTTTGATCAGCCTCACAAAAGATAAGTGTATTATCTGCAAACAACAAATGAGATATGTTAATGATTCCTCTCTTCGGGGTTCCGATCGAAAAGCCATCCACGAAACCATTATTAACCAATGCCGAGGTCATCCTGCTAAGCACCTCTATCACAATAACAAATAGCAATGGCGACAACGTATCTCCCTGTCTTAGGCCTCGTGTGTTATGAAAAAAACCAGCTGGACTGCCATTTATCAACATTGAGAATTTCACCGTTGATATGCACCAACGAATCCACGACCGTCACCTCTTCCCAAAACCACACATCCCAAGAAGGTAGAGAAGAAAATCTCAATTAACGTGATCATACGCCTTCTCTATGTCTAGCTTGCAAATGATCTCTGTTGTGCCAGTCTACTATCCAGACATTCATTGGCAATAAGAACTGCATCTAGGATCTGTCTCCCTTCTACAAAAACATTTTGGGGTTTTGTAATGATCTTCTCTTAAACCTCACTTAGACGGTTCGCAAGCACTTTGAATATTATCTTGTATATCCCATTCGCTAAGCTTATGGGCCAAAACTCCTTAACCTCCGCAGCCACCACCTTCTTTGGTATCAATGCAAGAAAAGTGGTGTTAAAGATTTTTTCAAATTTTCCAACCGAGAATTGCTCCTGAAACACCCTCATAAGATTTTCTTTTAACACTTCCCAACAAGTTTGAAAGAAACCCATAGAGAAACCATCAGGCCTCGGTGCATTGTCTTTAAACATTTTCCTCACTACATCGTAAACCTCTGCCTCCTCAAAGGCCCTCTCCACCTGAGATACATCATTCGGCCCAATGGAGTCAAAAGCAAGACCATCAAGGGTCAGTCGCCATCTCGCCTGCTCGGTTAGTAGCTGCTCAAAAAAAATCAACTACATGATTGTGGATTACTTGCTCTTCCCTACACTCAACACCGTCAATTTTCAGCATCTCAATGTTGTTGTTTCTCCTATGGTAGTCAACTACATGATTGTGGATTACCTGCTCTTCCCTACACTCAACACTGTCAATTTTCAGCATCTCAATGTTGTTTCTCTATATATGTAAAGAATTTTTAGTTAACTGAGGATATGAGGCACGATTTTCTTCATTGCATCAATGCTTTAAAAATCACCTATTGCTCTCTCTCTTCGTTGCACTAAGCAAAGTTATCTTGTGACTGTTGGAGTTTTGCATTGTTTTTTCTCGGTTTGATGAGTAGCTAAAATCTTATGGTACTCAAGTTGTGTGAAATTTCTTTGTGAATGAACATTGTAATGGTTTTTGAGCACCAATTTTCTCTTTTATTGCATTTTATTTTCTTATTAAATAACCCCAATTTACTATAGGCCGAGACGGAGAGGGAAGCAGGAGCTAACAAAGGTGTCTCAGACAAGCAGATTCGTCTGAAGATCTTTTCACCAAATGTTCTTGATATCACACTTGTAGATCTACCTGGTATAACAAAGGTTCCTGTTGGTGACCAGCCCTCTGATATTGAAGCACGAATTAGGACAATGATCATGTCATACATTAGGACACCAAGTTGTCTAATTCTGGCTGTTACACCAGCAAATTCAGATTTAGCAAATTCCGATGCGCTTCAGATTGCAGGAAATGCTGATCCTGATGGTGAGTTCTGGAGTGAGAAAAAATATCTTCTTTGGTATGCCGTTGTCTTCGTTTTGTTATTTTACATGTATTTACTTGACTTTTAAGTTTTAATTTTCCAATGGCAGGTCATAGAACCATAGGTATAATCACAAAGGTATATTATTTCTTAACTTGACTTTCAATTGTAAAAAAAAAAGTCCTACTTTCTCTGCTATTGATTTTTTTTTCAAACATTGGCAAACCGTGATCATTTTCTGATGAGGTTTGGTGTTTATCTATATGATTTTAGTTGGATATTATGGATAGAGGTACTGATGCCCGTAATTTATTGCTTGGAAAAGTGATTCCCCTCCGACTTGGATACGTGGGAGTTATAAATCGTAGTCAAGAGGTAATTATGTAGCTTTTGGGAGATGTACAAATGTGTCTTAATAAAATCCTTTAAATTAGCTTTTCCTTGTGGGTCAAGACTGAGATGGACAACGTAGCATGCAAGGCTAGTTTGCTAGTAGGATAAGGTCCTAATTCTATGTTCAATTTAATGATTTGAACAGGATATTATGCTCAACCGAAGTATCAAAGATGCTATTGCTGCCGAGGAAAAGTTCTTCCGCAGTCGTCCAGTATGTCCATGTCATCCCATATTATTCAGTGCTTCATATAAATTCCATTAAAAAATAGTAGACTTGATTTTCTTCTTCTTATTAGGTATATAATGGTCTAGCTGATCGATGTGGCGTTCCTCAGTTGGCAAAGAAGTTGAACCAGGTAGGATTTTGCAAAACACAATTCACTAAGTTGTGTTTAGTGAATATGCAAGAAACTGCAGCTTGAGTGCACATGCATATGCACACACCCCTCTTCCCCTCTCTTGGCCCCCTTTCCATATGACACAGTTGGACAATTATTTTGCCCCCTTCTAAGTTAATGTGATTCTGGAAACTTCATGGTATTTTTGTGCCATGAATGCTAACTTATGGTTTTAATTCATAAATCCCCTATTAACATGAGATTCATTGTGTATATTCATTTGCAGATTCTTGTACAGCACATTAAGGCAGTGCTTCCAGGGCTGAAGTCACGCATAAGCTCGGCATTGGTTTCCATTGCCAAGGAGCATGCAAGCTATGGAGAAATCACGGAATCAAAGGCATGTTTTGTTATGTCGAGAGTGCATGCAACTTTGGTTGACATAATTTTTCAACCGATTGTATCTATGTTGCTTGTCCTGAGGTTATAGGTTTTGCCATAGGCATAACAGTGGAATGTAAATTTTTCATTTCATGCTAAGTGTGATCCAATGTTGTGTATGGTATGGAATGATCCAGCGTTGTGTATAGTATGGAATATTGGAGTTTGAACCTTTTTTTGTTTGTTCAATTTGTCACGGCTTTTTTTTTCGTAAACAAGAATTTTATTGATGAAATAGGGCATAGACCAAGTACACGAGGTACAAGAGCAAATTTTGTCACTGCTTGATGTTCATAAATTGTTATTTAATTTTAACTTACTTGAAATCTTCTGTTGGCTACCTTTTAATGCTTTGCTTATACTTATTCAAACCAGTCCACTAGTGGATTTTTTTTTAAAAATATTTTTACCGATTGCTACATTTTATACCCCTTCACACACAATAAGCTGTTCTAGCTCCTTGTATTTTGCCCTTCCTCTGATCTAGTTTCCTCTCTGCAATTCTAGGTAATGGATTGATTGAATAATTTCCAGATGTCATTGCTTGATTTCGTAATCTGCTCTTTATCCACTTAGTTGGAAGCTTCTTTTTGGTTACTCATGTTTTGCAAGTTGCTACAGTTCCAAGTTTTTGCTCTTCTGGCATCCTGCTTTTATGTTATATGACTATTTCCCATATACTAACTCACTTCTTCAATCCAATAGGCTGGCCAGGGAGCTCTTCTTCTTAACATTCTTTCAAAGTACTCTGAAGGTAAATATGTTTGTGTAGTTTTTGTTGTCTTTAACTCTCAATAGTGCTATCAAACTAATGTTCTGAGCCATGTCTATATCCTGTTTGGGTCATTGATTGTGTCATTTTTTAATTCTCATGAACAGCATTTTCTTCAATGGTGGAGGGGAAAAATGAAGAAATGTCAACATCTGAGTTGTCTGGCGGAGCAAGAATTCATTATATATTTCAGTCGATCTTTGTCAAGAGTTTAGAGGTGTGTTTCGATAGCTGCAGTTACTTTCCCTGTGACCCTTCCCCCACCCACCCACCCCAATGCATATAGGTTTGGGGGTGTGATTGCATGGTACTTCTTTCAATTATTGTTCTTTTGCTATAATCATTGGCTAATAATCTGTACCACCGACATACCATTCTATGTGAAAAACTGTAAATGGTTATTAGAGTTGCATTTTTGCTCTATTTTCTTTTGTGCAAGTAAAATTTTTGTTCACTAAAATTAGATCACATTGCGAGCAAACACTTAACCGAGGACAACTATTATCCAGATATATATACACATACATGCATGATGTCTTTCACCGAACATATTCTTAAACCAATTACCAGTCAATTATCTCTCTTACAAAGTTACTTCTGACTGCCACCCAATGCGACTATTTATCGTGTAGCTAATCTCTGTATAATCCTACAATTAGTAAATCTCTTTCACTCTCTTCTTGCATTCATATCTCTTCTGATTGTCTACTCATTATGAAACCTCAAAAATTCCTTCCCCACATGTAATTGTATACCATAACTACTGACAAAAAAAAATTGTATACCATAGCTGTAAAAATGACCTTTGGTATGTTTTTTTCCCCATAAGCAAACAGGGAAGGAGGGGGCAACCTGAGGTGGCTTCCCTACTTGGATGCGTCATACCATTACTAATGCATCGGACCCCATCATAACTTTGCAGTAAGCGTGCTTGGGTGAGAGTAGTACTAGAATGGGTGACCTTTGGCATGCTTGTCACAAGAAACTTCCCTCTCATGCACCCTACAACCAGAGTTTACAAATCTGCCACCAAATATAGAATTTCCTCCATTGTTATATTTGGTTTTGTGTTCACCCTGTAAAATGAATTTTATTTTCATTGAATGATTGTAGTGTGAGGCAATCACTATACTTGTTGAATAAAGTTATTTTTCATGAGTCAGGCTCCCATGGGTGATGTAATTAATTCCATTTTGGTACCTGGGAAAGGGTGCTGGATTTTTATCTGATGCCAACTGTCTCTGGTGCAATTTGATCTCTCTTGCAGGAGGTGGATCCATGTGAGGACCTAACTGATGATGACATTCGGACTGCCATTCAGAATTCAACTGGCACTAGATCCGCATTGTTTGCTCCGGAAGTAGGTCTTTCTTTTTTTTTTAAAGAAAAAACTTATTTAATATCATGCTGTTAATTAATTTCTTACTTTTTGTGTATTAGGTGCCATTTGAGGTTATTGTTCGAAGGCAAATAGCACGTTTATTGGATCCAAGCCTTCAGTGTGCCAGGTTCATATATGATGAATTAATAAAGGTGGGAGATTTCTCATGTCCTATATCTGGTGGTCTCACAACTGAAGCACTTATAAATCTTGATCTCAAATTAACACAGTTCTCTTCTCAGATTAGCCACCGTTGTCTAGTGAACGAGCTGCAGAGATTTCCTGTTTTGAGAAAGCGCGTGGATGAAGTTATTGGCAACTTTCTGCGAGAAGGCCTTAAACCCTCGGAAACAATGATTGGGCACATCATTGAGATGGAGGTATATTGAGTTCAAGATACAAGTTTATGCTCTAGACTAATAATGCATAAATTATGTAAATAATACTTTTTTTACTCTCCTTTTCATTATAGGGCCTTCTAATAAATTTTTTCCACTAGAAACGGATAACGGTTAATGATTTTCAATTTTTCCACACCATGACTTGTATTTCTCGTGTCAGTTGACAGTAATGAACTTATCTGTCAATACTAGTCAATTTCTACCTGCGCTTATAAGCACCTGCAAAACATGTATGAATATGCCCTATCTAAATAATGTGTAACATAAAACACTATTGGTAGTGGCATAAGATTTATATATTTCGGCATATGGCTATCTTGAGTGTGAGTCATTGCCTTAGTTTTCCCCCTTTTCTTTTGACATGGTAACTGATCTTTTTTTTATATTGACATGGTAACTAATCTGATCTTGGATGGACATCTAATACTTGTGAGGTCAACAGTCAAAAGTTACAAGTCCTTTTGCCTACTTCTCTCGCTCATGTTATCGTCACAATTTCTACAATAAAGTTATTCATATTGCCTTCTGTCAATCTTTTACCATGCTTCCCCAGGATCTTTTATGATGTATTGACACTCTATGGACTTGTTGAGCCAGACAGGCCAATTACATTAAATTTAGTTATGATGTTTACGAATGCTTAGGATTTGTAATGTAATTGAATTTGCAGATGGACTACATAAACACTTCCCACCCAAATTTTATTGGGGGGAGCAAATCGGTAGAGATTGCAAAGCAACAACTTCCTAAGGTTTCTCTTCCTCTTTCCAGGCAAAAGGTAGACATCTGCTGTGCTTATAGTCATGTATGTTCTGCAATCAGTATTATCACTCATTTCTCCTTTTTTCCCCCATATTTTGTTTTGAAAGGATGGTGTAGAGCCTGATAAGGTGCCAACATCTGAAAGAAGTGTGAAGTCTCGAGCCATTCTTGCCAGGCAAGCCAATGGTGTTGTGTCTGATCAGGTATGGAGAGTATATTTCTTCAATTTGGAAGGAATGAAATGCCTGGAATTTTGAAGATTGTGAGAAGACAAAGGATGAACTTAGATCCTTGGTGCTAACTGACTCTTTATGTCTAGATGTCAGCTTAGAATAGTTATGGCTTTTCTAAGTATTTCTTATAGCTCTTAATTAGGTGTTTTTCTCTTATATGCGTTTTGTGTAGTTGGGCTTCACGTATTCCTATTCCTTAGAATTAGGGCTTATTTGGGAACATAAACAATCTTATCTCATCTCATAAAATTTCTTTTCCAAACATCATTCAAACACAAATACTTTTTCAAAATTTTCATCTAATTATTACCTAATCATTACAACTTTTCTAAACTTCAAAAAAAAAAAAAAAAAAAACACAAAAAAAACCCATTTTCAAATTCCAAAACAAAAATAATATTAAAAAATTTCATTCTAACATCCCCTTAATAACTTTATTTTACGTATAAAAAATTGAGAAAATATATTTGCAACCGTGAATTGTGCAACCGCCGCGTATTCGCTTTGAAAAAAGTGAATAAAACATGACCCACATAAAAAAATTAATTTTTTAATAGTGGACCACACTCTTTTTCAAAGCAATTACGCGACGTTTGCACACTTCATGGTTGTATGTAGAATTACTCGTCAAATGCTTTCTCTTGTATTCATCCTACGTACTCACCCCCCTATACTAAAGTTGTCTTATAAAGAAGCTGTCCCCCCTTTCCTCCCACTGCAACATAAGATAAACCAGTATACAAAACTATTACCCATACTTGTTATTATAGCTTAAAGCAACAAATCAATATTTTATGAACAAAACTATTCAGTTTGTCTGATTTGTTTTTGTGATTTCTGTTGGATGACTGCAGGGGGTTAGGCCTGTAGCTGATGTTGAAAAAGTCCCATTGTCTGGTAATGAGTTAGTTTGATATTTTTTCCATAGTTGTTTTTTCTCTGATGATATATGTCTTGGACTTTCCATGCTCGTTTCTTTATCCTCAATGATGCAAATTGCATGAAAGTAGTTAGTACTAGGATTTCAAGATTTTATAAAAGTTGGAAGGATTGATAATTGATAGGAAATACGAGTGGTTCAAGTTGGGGAATTTCATCAATTTTTGGTGGAAGCGATAACCGTACTTCCGCTAAAGAAAGCTTGATGAACAAGTTGTTTAGCGAACCTGTTCACAGCCTGGAGCAAGCCATCTCTATAATCCAGTTGAGAGAGGTATACTTTATCTGTCTAGTATCTGTTGTGGCTTTCCAATATTCTCCCCCATGTTAATATTTTCTAATAGATACTTTTTTATATTCTTTAAGCCACCAAGTGTGCTGAGGCCCACAGAAAATCAGTCAGATGAGGAGGCTATTGTAATTGTAGCCACAAAATTGCTGTTAAGATCATATTATGACATTGTTCGGAAGAACATTGAGGACTTTGTACCTAAAGCAATTATGCACTTCCTGGTATTCTCATCCTCTTCCCGTCATATAATGCAGAGTTTTATTTTTTGCCAATGTGCATTTGTTGGGATGGATTGTTGGGTTTGAGTGACCTTACGCAGCTTATATAAAATTCTTTTCATACTTGCAGATCTCCCCATCCTCCACCCCCTCCAAAAATTTAATATGATCATATCTAAAAAAATTGTTCAGATTTCTGCTATAATTCAAAATCTAACCCAAATCTCATTATCCATAGTTTGTGATTTTTAATTGCTATAGACGCGTGCCCTATATTTACAAAATGGTAAGTATAGTGGTACTTTTTTTTTATATCCGGAAGTATGTTTATGATACCTTTTTTCTTGTATAGCACAATATTAATTATGAAAAATACTTGTTAGGCTCCCCAAAAGATGAATTTCTGAATCCGCCACTGCTTATAGGCATGTGAAAACAATGTTGACCATCTTTTATTTTGCTCAGCACTAAGTATCTTATGACAGCGTCAAATGATGGCAGGATTCCAACAATCAATAAAAATTGTACATGGCCTTGCTCTCTTATCATTATTTGTGTGGTGAAAGATTCCTCATTAGGCAATTTTGTCCATATTATTATTTAGGCTGTTATTGCTACATATCCAGGTAAACCATACAAAACGTGAGCTGCACAATGTTTTCATCAAAAAGCTTTACAGGTAAGTAGAGTAGCTTAGTCATATATAATCCTTTTACTTCAGAATATTCACTTGTTTGTCTGTGCTGATGATTGTGTTCCATGCATTTTATGATCAAATCAGAGAGAACCTATTTGAAGAGATGTTGCAGGAGCCAGAGGATTTAGCAATGAAGAGAAAGCGCACTCGAGAAACACTCCGAGTTCTTCAACAGGCTTTCCGGGTAATTGTTCCTGATTGGTAACCCACATCAGAGGGTTTAGTGAAATTGGGGTCTACAAATTCGCTTTTACTGCATTTAAAATTTTTTAAGACTAGTGAAAATTGGGAGATTTGTGGACTTCATTGAGACTTGTTTTTGCACGTGTAGACATTGGATGAATTGCCTTTGGAAGCTGAGACAGTTGAGAAGGGTTACAGTTTGGGAGCTGATCCGACAGGGTTGCCAAAGATCCATGGAATGCCGTCATCGTCACTGTATTCTACAAGCAGTTCCACCGATTCGTACTCAGCTTCTCCTAAAATCTCAAAGTCCCGGAAGTCATCTCACTCGGGGGAGCTTCTGCAACCAATTTATGCCAACACAGATTCTAATGGAAGCGGACGCATGCACATGCCAGGTCTCTATCCAACGGTGGATCTGTAACGAATTTGACTGAGCGCATTAGTCCAAGTATTTGTTAATGCTATCAAGGCTTTTATTATTCATTTGATTGCCCTGTCCAACTTTGGAGATGGTTGGAATTCGACCTGCCAGGGTGAGCTCATCGGGGGGGTCAGCATTTTCTTCTAATTTGAATTGTGCAGGCCAGATACTGGTATTGCTCTGTTCTTTATTTATTTCTATTTTGTTACTCAATTATAATATAGGTGATAATTGCATTGTTTACGAGGGACCAAAAAGAATAACGTGGAGCAGATAGTCCTGCTCTAGTCAGCAGCTGCAGCCATTGAACGTGTACATTTTTTTTTTGTCCTTTACAAGCTTTTTGGTTTGAGATATGTTTGAATTGTGATGGGTTTTGAGCCAATTGTATAATCAATCATCTTTGGAGTACCTTGTATTAGTACCATGCTCAGCTACCAGGTAGGAGGATAATACTGTACCCTTATCGATTCCAGTCGGCTCGGCTCCTTTGCTTTGCTCAAGAAACTCGCACGATACGATTTGAAAAGGTTGTGGGTATATGGTATCAAGATGTGTTTTTGTCTAAACCCTCATAATCCACCAACAAAAAAAAAAATTGGTTTGCTCCAATCGCAATCAACCATGGGGAATCTCAGAATTCGCAATCTAATTTGAAGAAGAAATAAATTATGCAAATATTATTGCTGCAAAATCGAAGAAACGCACAAAACAGTGTTATTTTTTTCGAAGAGGATATACTAATTCACGTGAAACGAAAAAGAAAAGAAAAATAGAGGTGGGTTTCATTATGGCCCGGACATTTCTACACTCGAGACACATATAAGAAGTACTTCGAGAAAGTTAAATACACCGCGTTATATGTGCAGTCGGTCAAAATAAGTTGAAACTTACTACGGTTGAATCTAGATCGGTCAAACTTTTTTTCCCCTGCTATAATAACTGGAGTGGCACGGCAAGATTAGCAAGTAGCCACTCATCTTTCTGCAGTTACAGCTGAGTTATCACCATTAGCAGTGGAGACAATCTCTGCAACCGGAGTTACAGCATCCGACTCACTAGCATCACCATCACCCTGTGATAAACACCCGTGGAAAGAGGTGATGATAAAGGATAGAGAATCACTACACACCCACACCCATATATTTTACAAATACATGTGGCCAAGTACCAGAAATTGCCTAGTGGAAGAAGGGTTCGAAGAAAGCAGAATGTTCTTCACAAGGGTTGTTACTCTACCTGTTCAGTTGCCTTCAAAGAAGGATCCTGGACACCCATAGTTGAAACCTTGGAAAGATCTCGTAAAACTCCCTGCAAAACTCAAGTTATTATAATGAGATCACTGAACATACCATGAATTAGTTTTGTGTGGGAAAAGAAGCATGTTTTCGTGCTCATTAAAAGTATTGGGAGAGAATGGATGTAGAAACAAAGAACACATTTTTCTCTTATCCTTCTGGATGGTCAGGGGAGCCAATTCAAGCACGTGATACAAAGGAACAGATAAAAAAAACTATGATCCTACAACCTCATCCATTCTAACAATGTTCATTACAGAAGCCAAGAGAAAAGATCAAATCAAGGAGAAAGTGGAAGTGAAGGGTATAGACGGTAAATATAATTGAACCTGATAAATACTACAATAAACAGTCAAGGGTGAAGAACCGTGCAGCCTGTAGTGACCAATGCACTCAATATACATGGTTTTTTAAATATGCATATTTCCAATGAAAAAGAGAAGAAAATCAATCAGTATACTTTTTTGTAATTGCACAAACCTTGTTGGCCCACTTGAGCCCGCATGCATTACACAAAGTCCTTGGACCAGTTGGCCCTCTACGCATCATTGGAGTGGACTTTGAACTGATTCCACAATGTGTACATCTGCATAGAGCATCGCATCAAAGGTTTACAACATAAGAGTATCTATAGCATTTTCATTGTAAATATAAAATGATGTAAAGTTCAAACTTGCAGCTATCATCCTCTTCTGAGACGCATCAGAAATTCAGGGAGCATTTATTGTAGAACCTTAAATGGAAAGGGTAATAGGCAGGTCATAGGAAGACTTGTTTTATGGTCCGAATAAGCAAGAAGTTTTACTTATACATTGGGGAAAAGATTAACACTCACGAAGTCTCCTGCATGGTATCATCTTGTCCAGGACCCTGTGTTGCACCATAAACTGAAGAATCTGATCCTGCTTCATCAGATATGGCCTTGGATGATGTAAACTGACCCTTCTTACGCTGCATCCTGACATAGTCATAGATGAAAGACGAGAAGG
This sequence comes from Juglans regia, assembly GCF_001411555.2. Lineage (NCBI taxonomy): Eukaryota > Viridiplantae > Streptophyta > Magnoliopsida > Fagales > Juglandaceae > Juglans > Juglans regia. Next base: position 2,676,882 of record NC_049913.1, read on the forward strand.
TGACCAGAAGGAAAAGCCCTAATGGTAGAATGAGGAAGACAGCAAAAATATAAGTGGGGAAAAAAGAAAAACTAAAGGCTCGAAGAAAACCAGTTCAAATAGTATCCTATGTTGAACAGAAAAGATAGTTTCCACACCCGATGTTGTTTTTTTATAAGTAAACACTTGGAAACAAAATGTTAGTACAGAAGGAATAGACATTAGCCCTTTTTAGCATTCCAAGTCTTGCCACTTTTTTTTCCATGTTCATTAATTAACCAAGGCAAGAAAGAAAAAAGAAACAAAAAGATTATTGAGCTCCAATTTTGTCATATGTAAGTATGAATCCCTTGGTCAAAGTGATCGGGAAACATGCAACAACTAGGCAATGCTCACTCCCCCCTCTCCAAAGATAAAAGGATGTGTTTTTTTTTTTTATATAAAACCAACATTACATTTATAATAAAAATGGATTAATTCAACAATAATAAGGAGCTTTTAATTTGCAACTTGTTTTACACTAAAAAGTGTACTTTAGACATAGGCAGGATATAATACCTGAGTGCAACTTCTTTCCGCACACTGTAACGGATTTTCTTATCAAAGCATCGCTCTTTTCTCTTCTCCCGGAATCGACTTAAAGAAGCAGCTCTCTGTGGTTGAATTGACCTCCCAGGAAAGTCGTTCATGCCCTGGAAAAGATGTAGCCAAGCCAGGGAAAGTAAAAACAAATCAACACTCTTTGGAATGCTTTATATTTTTGAGAAAGCTTGCGCGAATTACGCATTTACATACCCTTTGATTAAGAGGGACTGTTCCCATAGCAGGAATGCCGGAAGGGATTTCATATCCACCCAAAAGTAACAACACTGCCTGCACCTGTCAATTCAATCCAAAAAGCTTAGATTACATAGTATTTTCATATGAGCGGTGCTACTCTGCCGCCTGAGTAGCACCGCTCCATTTAACCACTAGGCCATTTTGGCCACTTCTTTTTTTTTTTTCTCATTTTTCTTTTCATATTTCTTTTACATATTTAAATATTTTTAAAAAATAAAAAATACACCAATACATTAAAAATCACTTTCTTAATCATCAAGTAAAAATAAAAAATAAAAAAAATTTAATACACAAGTGGTCAAAGTGAGAGGGCAAACTAGCATTTTCCTTTTCATATTTACAAGCTTTAAACCCTAAAAACACCCGCTCATTTGAAACCACGCAAGATCCATTAAAGAACCACTTTATTCTTTTCCTTCACTTTTTTGGATGGAGAAAACTATCTTTTTCTGGTGGATCGGCATCAAAGCACAAAATGTGGCATTATAACCAAAACCCATTTGGAAACTCTACACACGATTAGAAAACAGCGTCATATAAAAAGTAAAAGAAAGAACCACTTCACAAAATACGCAGTCAGCGGGCAGATAGAAAGCACGAGGTATGGCCTTGTAACGAAGATCCAATTGAAAACTCTACAGAGTATAATGATCTAATCTATATTCTTTTAAGGGGAAATATCATTAAAATGGCGGGTGTGCGCACACAATTGGAAACAGCATCATAAAGTTACAAAACGTAGCACAATTAAAAAAAGCTAATCACAATCAAGCCAAAAAGTTTAAAACACTGACTTCCCCAAGTGAATAAGTATGATAACACTGCATGCTCCAACAAAGAAACCGAAACTCTCACGGCTAAAAGGCACCATGGCACAAAAGAGCATGAAAATTCACCAAATCAATCAAACCCCATGTCAAGATCCTAAACTTACAGCCAAAATACCATCAAACACATTAACAACGCACAATTCACAAAATTCAGTAACCACCCATAAGCAAAAACCAGAACCTTATCCGGAGAGACCGCATCGAACACGTAAACCTCACCCTGGAACGAAAGCGTGAGCTGGTCAGCGCCTCCGTTACCGGCCACCGGAGGATAATCAGAGCTGGGAACGTAGATAGTATTGGGAGCGACCTCCTGGACGCCACCGTTAAACGTCACAGCTACGGCGCCATCTTCAAATCGGATCTGAGGGTTGTCGATGGACTCCTCGCCGCCCGCAACATCTTCGTCTTCGTCCTCAATTTGACTCTCAATATTATTGGTCATCGCTCCTGAATTGAACATCGAAGCTTGGCGATTCGATTCCGGCATTGTTGCAGCGTTACATTACAGAGACAATTCAATTCGAAAACACGTTGACGCAAAAAGAAAGAAGCTAAATTCCGAGAATACGGCTAACACCGGAATGATTAACAACAAAGAGCCCTAAGACAACCCAAATAATTCACAAACACAAGGAAGATAAAGCTTTCGAGAAGGTCGACAGCTCGGAACCACAACAATTCAAAAGCGCAAAATTTTCGGATTTAAAATAAAACCTAAAATTAGTACCAGACTACCAGTGACAAACACAACCGGATAGTGATGCTACCCTATTTCTATCCACCTATTTCTATCCATTTATTATCAAGTCCATTTCAAGTTTTTTTAATTTTAATTTTAATTTTTTAAAATATTTTTTTAATATCTTTAATCACTAAAAAATATATATATAAATTTACTAATACACACTTTCTTAATAATTAAATAAAATTAAAAATTAAAAAAAAAATCAAATATAAAAAGAATAGTAAATATATAATAATAAGATAGTAATCCTATCATTATTTAACCCAAAAAGTATGAAATTATTCCCAAAAATTATTAGAGTTCATTTAAAAAAGAGAAATACTATAACCACAAATTCATTATACAAAAATAATTCTATAAATTAATATGATTTCATATGGTTTATCTTATTTTTATTATAAAATAGATATGATAGATCATACGAAAACACTTCAATTTATAAAATTATTTTTATATAATCTTTTATAGTTATATCACTCCTCAAGTTAAATAAAATATTATTTATCTCTTTTTTTTTTTTTCAAAGTTATCATGGATGCGTGTGGGAAGGGTGAGATGGAAGTTTCTAAAAAATTTCATTACAATCATCATTATAGACTAATAAAAGTATATTAAACTACCATCACAAATTTTTTTATCGAACTAATATATCTTCATATGATACATTAGATTTATTTAATAAAAATAATTTTATAATTTTACGTAACACATCAAATCACATCAATTTATAAATATATTACTGTGAGATCTATTTGTAATTAAATCATTTATCTGAACAAATGTATGTACAAAAATAAAAGCCAACGGTGGGTGGATCGTGAACACAAATTCCATCATAGTCATCATAATACATACATCAACAAAAATCCCCTTTAGTGTTTATATTAAGTTATTAGTACGAATTTAACTTAGATTCAGTGTAAAAATACGTATCTTATGATCTTCGTGCATTAATTTTTAATATTCCCTGAAAAAATCATTGACATTAGTATTACGATTTAGTATTTACTGATACTCCTCGTTTTAGCAGCATCCCATTCCCCCCCGGTTTGTTATATAACTTATATTTACCTTAACGCAACACCCACAGATATTGTGAACTGAAACCATGAACGTAGAAGAAGAAGTTGAGCGTCTCAAAGAAGAAATCAAGAGGCTTGGCAAGGTCCAAGACGATGGTTCTTACAAGGTAGACGCTAGAACTCGGTTTCTTTCTCAGTTTCAGCCCTTTTTCCTTTACACGTAGCAGTAGATTTGCTCTCATCAATAAATGAATTGAGTGGTATTTGAATGTCCGATAGTTGATGCGATCTTGATCCGGATCCAGATTCTTCGTACCGTTTAAATGGCCGATCTATAACATACAGCTGATATAGATGGGAGATCTGACTGCGTCTGCATTCCGGTTCCTTTTATTTTATTGTCTGATTGGATTTCCTTACATATCCAAATGAATTAGATCGTGCCAGTTTCAGTTTCAGACCATCCTAGGGTAAGATAAAATCTAAGGGTTCGCGGGTTTGAAAAATGGCCAACATTTCGGAGTGTGTAACGCTTTATATTGCTATATGCTCGAGGATTCGTTTGTCGGAAGTTGGGTTAGAAAGTTGTCTGTTTTTTATATATAATATATATTTTCCCCTTAAGATATGCAGGGTAAGGGGTGGAGGCATTAACCTTTTGCTTTACAATTTCCATTTGTTCTTCAATATGTCATCTGGGTTTTTTCTAATAATAGAAATTTGGCTTCTGTCTGTCTGGAAGGTCACATTTGGCATCCTATTCAATGATGATAGGTGTGCAAACATATTCGAAGCACTGGTTGGGACACTCCGAGCAGCAAAGAAGCGAAAAGTTTTGACATATGATGGCGAGCTGCTGCTCCAAGGAGTCCATGACAATGTAGAAATTACACTCAAACCCACGCCAGCTGCTGTGGCAGCGGCCACAGTGGCAACTGATGCAGCTGTCGGGAGTTGAACATTTGTGCTGTTGCTCCCACCGGGACGTGTTTGGAAGTGAAGTATTGCTTAATGTTTTGCTGTTCTATGATGTGTAATTTAAGAGACAAACTTACTTTGGAGAAGATGTTTGCACTTGTTTGATTCTCCATGAAATTTGACCTTTCCCTCCCCCAACAATGAAAATTGAAGTTCAAGTTTGTCATCCCGATATCTATCTCACAAGTTTTAAGCCGAGAAGCACACAAGTCATCATGTCAATGCAAAGCTTCTCCCAGGCAGGTACTGTATAAAGGGTCCGAAAATGGATTGAGAGCAATTATTATATTTTTTAATATTATTACCTTGAGATGGGGAATGAACTTCATATACAACATCGTACAACCTTCGGATCAAATAATGATATTGAGCACAATGACATTAGGACTACAACGCCATCCAACATAACACTTGAGTTTCAAGACAAGGCTGTTTAGTACAGTTTGAATGATGAGAAAATGATCGTTGACAGTCGAAAAAGATATTATTTTTTTATATTATTATTGTTTTAAAATTAAATTATTTATTATATTGTTGTGTAAAAATTTAAAAAATTTATAATGATGAGATGAGATGAAATAAAATACTTTCAGTATCCAAATAGGACCTAAGTTGGGAGCGGGGCTCAAAACTTTTTTCACCTTCTCTGTTCTCAAAATATTCATCAGTCCCCTTAGAAAAATCACTCATTATTAAACATAACGGCGAACAATTAGAGCCAAAATGCTTTCGCAAAAATGCCAGGATTGGCATGCCCAGAAGGGCTGAATTTTCCTACTGTAATGTACAGTGTACACATTATGAGGGGGGAAAAAGCAACTAAAACAAGCAACAAACAAGAGTAGTCGTCTTCTCTCAAAACATTATGAGCCATGGCCAAGGATGAGATGATTTCATCGTGATGATCCAGTGAGAATGAATGCATGGAGGAGACTCTGAGCTGCCTGGGTTTCATCGGGTGTCCCTGATATGACAACAATCCTGTCACTTGATCCAGAGAGAGGATCATGCACTATGACCTTAGCGCCTGATATCTGATCAGAAATGCCAGAGAGAAAATAAAAGTGCTTTTGAGAATAATTTTTGTACAAGTTGATTTTAAGAATAGTATCTTACAAAAACTAAAAGTTGATGGCAACCATGGTCCATGGTATACAAGCATCAAAAGAAAAAAATAAGAAAGGCTATTAGAGGGTCTAACAGTGTCGTAACAGCCACTTCGTGCATTTGCTGAGTTTTGAGATAGGTCACTTCCACAGATATATAACTTGCAATTTTTTAGAATTATAGGTAGAGATGGGTAGCCATCATTAAATATGACTTGCAATGTTAACATTTAGAAACAATGCTAACACAGTAATAAAGCATGAATTGGCTTAAAAAAAGGGTGGGGGTTACCTGTCTCAAACGAGCCAGATTGCTACCATTATCCCCATATACAGAGCTAATTACATTATCAGGAACTATGATCTCTACAGTCGTGTTTGTCACAATGGCAGATTTGCTTCTGCTGCAAATACCAAAAGAAAAGGGTAATTAAAGATGCATGCAATTTTTTTTTTATCAGTAAATTAAATTATCAAAGTGTAGCCATGGAGTTTCGAACAATTATAGATGCATGCAATTACACAGTTTTTTTCTTCTCTTGATGGGTCAAATAAAGTTTTATTGAATTATGTAAATAGGCATGCCCACGTACACAGTAAGTATACAACTGAGAACACCTACTTCAATTACCCAGTTTCAGACATACTTATAAGGAAAAAAAAAAAAAACAGTTTCAGACTGATTGTGAATATGTTATACTCTCCTCTTTCTTTCTGAAAGTACGTGGACTAGATAGTTATTCAAATCAAATGATAGCAGATGCGCACAATTACACAGTTTAGACCTTTTGAATATTTTTTGATAAGAGAATATTTTCTATTATTCTCTTCAATTTTTTCCATAGAAAGCACATGGACAAGATAGTTATTGAGTCAACCCACACATTGATAATACAGTGATGATGTAGTCAATCCTAAATTTGTGTGGCTCTTTGATGGGGGAAGGACCATGCTAGTCATCTGAGTGTCTGGTGTTTTCTATGGAAAACAATGAGAAAAATAGATGGTTCTCGTTCTTGAAACTCCACTCTTTAAGCATCACTGCAGGTATGTGCAGTGATATACACAAAGCCGCTGTGTATGATCACATCTTAGATAAGTAATTTATTAGGTATTTATGTTTACTGCCAGGATTGTGGTTGATTTTCCCCCTATCTTTTTTCTCTCTCCTCTACTTTTTCTCCCGTACATGTGCCCTTCTCTTCCGCGTCTACATTCCATGGCGGTTTAACACCAGTAGGAATTAACATCTTATAGGAAGTATAACTGTATGTGTTAAGGATGGGGTACATGAAGGCAGTCTCTATAGAAACAAAGTTATTTGAGATTGTGCATGCTGGACGTCGAGCATTACGCATCATAGAAAGGGGAAAGAAGGCGACTAAAGACTTGGTAATCAGTTTCACTACTGCGAGCTGGGTTGTGCAGTCCCTTGAAGGATGTGCTTGATCGGATGATAAGAAGAAATTTATAAAAACTTTCAGTTATGGCTGCAGTGCTTATATTGCACAGAGGTTATCTAATGATTTCGGAAGACATTTGGCCTTAGGGGAATATAGAGGTGGTGACAGGAGAAGCATCATCATCGTTCCAAAAGATGTTGGAGGCCAAGGCAGGAGAAGGTTGGCTATGGAGCTTCTTGAGATGTGTGGTGAATGCAGTACGGGAGAAGTACAGGAGTGATGAGGCTCCCACCCAACGACATGTGAAGATAACCACTGCCAAGACCTATGCTGAGGCCATAATGGGCACTGCTCCAGCCACGAGAGGTGATGTTGGCAGACCAGTATTGACACAGAGAAGAAGGAGAAGGGTGTATCTGTTAGAGAGAAGGGTAGAGAGGAGAGCTATGTAGCACCGTTAGTCAGAGGTGCTTACACTAGAAGGGGTGGAGGCTCTCTGATCAAGGGGAGTGTAGCTGAGAAGACTTTCTTACTTAGCATAAAGGAGGAACTTATACTTGAAAGGAAGAGGCTCTCGAGCTTAATAAACAAAATTGATCAAGATATGGGCCTGGATCAGGGATTGGAAGTGGCCTATTATGTTCCTGAGGCACTGGGTGCTCAAGTGGGCTTGGGAGTTAACAACAAGACTTCAGCCGTGAAGGGTAAGAAGGAGGAGGGCCTGGGATAGAAGACGGCACGAACTAAGACTTTGGGCACACAGGTGGACACGGGGGGAGCCGAAAAGGCTTGGGCCGAAAAGGGAAAACAGAAAACAGAAAGCCCGCAATCCTATAGGGCCAAGTAATGGCGGGCCAATCTACGTTCGAGGTTGGGTCTCCTCTGGTGCTGCACAAAATCTACCAGTAGCTGACACCCACCGAACGGGGTCACCACAGAATCGACCGATGGGGGAAGGCAGAGCTGGTGGCCAGATTCTCAGCCAACGGGGGGACGCCGGCCGCGCTGCTGTCTAACATAAGGGAAGTTGGGTTGGTTTTTGATAAAGAAACGACGGATCTGCTCACACAGATGAGAACTCACCCCAGAATGCGCCGTCATTGGAAATGGTGGACCTTTCAAGCTGGGAGAAGGATCCAACAGAGGCGAGCAGTTGTGAGGCTGACACGGAGGCAACAAGAAGTCCATCTCACTACGATGGTTGTCTTTGACTCCAATGGGACTGAAGGAGAGTATACACAGAGGCTAGTTTTGGGCTTAGACAGAGTGGAGGTGGCACAAGCAGCCCCTTTGGTGTGTGAAGATGCTTGTTGGGAAGAACCAACTCCATTGTTGTCCCTACATCTGAACAAGAACAGCAACATCCATGCCTCAGATTGGGTCTTAAACAAGGCAAAAGAGATTCAACACTGTGTGGGGATTTTATGTGACGGTTTCGAGGATTAGTTCATAGCCCTCCTTGTAGCTAAAGAAGTTGGAAAGAATAATTTGGTATCACCCAGGGAGCTCACATCAAGTAAGAAGAAATCAAGAGAACTCAAAAGACTTGACTGGAGAGTAAATGATGGAGCAAGAGAAAAAAGCTCTAACTGGGGGAAAGTGAAGGGAAGGGCAAAGGAGGTGGTTTTATGAAACCAAAAATTGTTTCTTGGAATGTAAGGGGGTTGAAGGAGAAGGATAAATGCCTTGTGGCAAACCGTCATTGCTTTGAAGCATGGGGAATCACGGGGGGATGGTGTAATAAGGTGAGTAGGCCTAATGAAGTGGGGCTATGGAAACATATAAGAAGAGGGTGGGACACATATGCAGCACACACTCACTTCAATGTTGGAAACGGATTGAAGGTAAAATTTTGGCATGATGTACAGTGCAGGGATTGGGCACTCAAGGAAGTTTTTCCATGAGTTTATGGCTTAGCAAGAAGGAAAGAAGCATTGATTGCAGATATATTTATCATCTCCAATGGCCTTCCCCAATGGAATATTACTTTCCTTAGAGATGCACAAGACTGAGAAGAAATGGATGACTTTTCGGCGTTCTAAGATCTATTGGTGCCCCTCTAAGAAGGGAATATTCACGGCCTGCTCTTTCTGCCAAACCATGACCATGCACAACACATATTTAATCCCATGGAAGAGCATCTGGAAGACAAAGGCACCTCTAAAGGCAACATTTTTTGTATGGAAGGCTTTTTGGAGGAAGATTCTCACTATGGACAAATTGCGGAAATGTCGTATTATAGTTATGGATTGGTGCTATATGTGCAAGAAGAGCGGAGAGTTCATTGACCACCTACTACTACATTGTGAGATTTTCATGACCTTGTAGAATGAAGTCTTTGCTCGATTAGGGTTAGCTTAGGTGATGCCGAAAAGGGTATGTGACCTTCTAGCTTCTTGGAGAGGTATTCGGGACAACTCTCAAATTGCATCCATATGGAAGATGATAACTATAAGTCTACGGTGGTGCATTTGGAGGGAGCGGAATGCAAGAAGCATTGAAGACCAAGAGCGATCAATGGTGACCTTAGAAATTGTTTTTTCAATACCTTACTCCATTGGTCGATTGTAATTGATTTCCATGGCATGACATTTCATCCTCCTATCTCTAAATTAGCACGCCTAAATTAGCACGCCTAGGCATTGCTCTTGTATATGTCCCGTATACTTGGGGCTTATGCCTACTCTTTTGATCAATAAAAATTTGTTTCCTGCCGAATAGGGCATGGACGTGATATGCATGAAGCATCAGCTAGAACTAAGTGGCATGTAAGAGGTCCCACGGGTACAACTGTGCATATAGGTAATTTAGTTGATATTCAATAATAAAATCCAAGAATGCACATAAGATGATAATGCACAACAGCATCTGAGTTAATTATGAGTCAACACTCACCACTATTTCAAATTTAACTTGGAAAGGACATTTCATTATCTCTGCAGATCTCATTTAATACTCACTAGAGCAATAAACAACAAAGGCTTTGATAAACGTTAAAAATTTTGCAATGTACTATACTCTTAATGTGAATGAAATGAGGTACAAACTTAAATTGCAGTCCACTCGCTTGGAAACAAAACTAAAGACAGGTATAAACGAAATTATTTATTGATAAAACGATGGATGGAGCACTTTGCGAGCTTAATTAATCTTTGTTATCTTGGAATGTTTTGATTTGAGTTTTAGTTGGTACTACCTTATTTATGCTATAATAGGTAGCAGAATAGGTCATCTCCAGCAGGCACTCCAACCTAAACAACACTTAAATCCAATTCCCCAAAACCAAAAAAACAACATTGATTACCTTTTGTTTTTCCTAATTGTTTGTACAAATCTGATATCGAAGTTCATTCATATAAACCATCCCAGGCAAACAGAATCACAACCAGACGAAATTGAATTTGGTTTACCAACCTGCCAAGTTCTAAGCCACCTTTAAGAGAAGTAAATCCTCTGCCAGCATCTGTATTGCTTGGATTTACTCCAACTGCTAACTGCAAATAAACCCACCCATAAGAAGTGGAGAGAGAGAGAGAGAGAGAGAGAGAGAGAGAGAGAGATCTTACCTGTGATGCCCATAACCTTGGTGAAGGAGGAAGATCTAAACCATGGGAACTTCCAAGATGATCTATACTTTGACTTAAAGTAGTATGTCGACTGAGACTATGGGAAACACCTACAGATGGATCTGTACATTGAGTTAGAGAAGCATGTCGACTGAGACCATGAGAGACACCAACTGATGGATGACTTCCAATAGGCACAGGATCTCTGAGTCTTCCATAGGGGCTGGTGTCGGACAACACAGAGGAACTGCTCCTTGCTCCAACATTGTTCTGGGTGCTGGAGAAAATGTTATCACGCAGTCTACCAGTTACATTATACAATGCGTCTTGCACATTTGAAAACTCTCCTGAAATCTGTCAAATAAATAAATAGACGCATGAATACATTGCTGTACTTGCAGATTATTCTATTTGATTAAAGCCACCATATAAAAAAAATCACCAAATGAAATCTGTATTATTCAGTTTGCTACAAATTTTTTCCCCAAGGGTAATTATATTAAACTACTAATGCAAACATCTTTTCTTGAGAAGTTAAAATGATTTTTTTACCAAAATTAAAAAGGATGAAGCTCAAATACACATGAAGTGCATTTAAAATGCTTCTAAAGAAACGCAGAAGACCTAAGAATTCCAAAAAAAGGGACATGGAATGGGAGCAATCATTTCATATCAACAAACCTGGAAAGAAAGTATGCTCAAGAAAGACCCAAAAGCAATTAACTTTGAGTCTTGTTTTTTTTAACTAGGTTAATAAATGAGTAAAATGTTGACTAGACTTCCAAGTTATAAGAGAAAAGAAAGTATAGGCATTAATTTGAAAAAAGGATATGCAATGCTTTTATAAATAGCTGAGGATTCCACCCCCCCCCCCCCCCCCAAAAAAAAAAGCTCTCGATGCGATATAAGGAATAAATAAAATCGAAGCTTCCTTTGCCACCCTTCCATTGTACTTCAAAGAAGTGACAACATCTCACCTGCACCACTTGATCATGCTCTGACACACACTTTGGCACCTGTTCACCTCCAATTATTCGTATGCCAGCACCTGTAACCTTCCGCATCTCTGAAATTATTGCACCTCCTTTTCCCAACAAACAACCAACTTGGTTTGAGGGGACTACAAGCCGCACAGTAACAGGTGACCCCTTAGTTGAGACAAAATCTTGCCCCTTCTCAATACCCTCTATAGACCTAGAGAAAACAAGAACCACCGCCTTTTGTGCTGGTGAGTATCGTGAATCAGGATTCTACACAATAGAAATCCAACCATAAAACCTATTAATAACCCGTAAATAAGCAGATGTACTTCATGAGAGAAAGGGAGAGAGAGAGTACTCAACAACAAACCTCTGATGCAGTAATGGTAACTAATCGTTCATCACACTCAACTATAGAAGCTCCAATACTTATATTAGCACCTGTCTCATTTTGAAGAGCCCTGATAATGGCACCCCCTTTTCCAATTACGCCTCCAACCCTATCAGTGGAACAAAGCATCTTAAAATTAACATCGTGCAGCTGTGTTTTTGTTTCCAAACCAGAAGCCCTGTCGACCTCTATTGACACCGGATGAACTCCTGAAGCATAATTCATAGAGCTGTATGGCATACTGTGTGGCCCTGAATTTCTCTGTGAAAGATGATCTAAATGGAGGTCAGATAAGGTCTCATGGGGAACTGCTTCTACAGGTTTGCTTCTAATCATCCTTGTCTTGTCAACTGGCAGACAATCTTGAAGACATCGGGACACAGCAACAAGCGCTTTCTTTACAGCCAAAACATTCCCTTCTATCTGCAACATTGTTAACCCATTTATACAAGGGAACAAGAGAAAATTTTCCTATTAAAATACCATAGCAGTAAACGAAAGCATCAGATAAACCTACATTTTTTTTTTTTTTTATAGGTAATCAAAGATATTGTATTCATAGAAATAGGCAAAGCCCAGGTACACAGGAAGATAAACCTACATTTCTGCCACTCAGGAAGCTGTAACAGACCACTTGGACATGAAAAATGCAATATCTCGTTTTAGCTCCCTCACCCATTGATACTTATAAAAAAAAAGCTCCCCACCCATTGATTAAAGGAAGAGGCTAAACACAAGCAAAAGGGGAACTCAATTAAAGACATGGTGACTTCTCATGCACGAAATGGTACACTCGCTTTAAAATGTAGACTACAATACCTTTCACTATGTTTTTGACCCAGAATGCACACAACTTTTCATTAACCAGGGCTCGCTGGTTAGGATTTATCTTTCAATTTATTAGGCTATTGAATATTGTTCAAGAAAAAAAAATACGAATTATTTTCTTCAAAAATTGGCTTGAGGATTTAAGGGCATGACCTCACTAAACATTTATTTATTTTTTTTATAAGTAAACATTTCTGTATTTTTATTAGAAAATGTTAGAAAATTGCATTCAATATATTCTTACATTAAACTGAATTATAAAAAATATACTCCGATTTTAAACTGAACCACAGAAAGAATAAATTTAGTTCTCTCTCATGATTTGGAAAATTTTCACTGCTCCTTTCCCCACAAAGGATATGCAACTGCCTAGACCTAGCTCTTTGAATAAAAACCATAGCCTAACTCGTCTAATGTTCTTTGGACTAAACAACATCTTCAAGAAAACATACTGGATCTTAATCCTCAGGTCAAGTTACATAGACTCCGATAAAATAATATTAAAACATGAAAATGTAGGCCTATATAATTCTACCATGGAGATCCACTGGTTTCACTGACGTATTCTCAAACTGAATATCAATACCATTGCATTCCATCCTAGGGTAAGGACTTGGTACCTAATTGGTCAAATACTAATGTTGTTACTTATAAAAGATGTTGTGATCGAAAGAGGTGCTAGGCAATGCAATTCTCTGTCCAATATTTGCAGTTGCACTCTCAAACAAGTGTTTTGAACACCAATACCAAGGAAAACACCAATGGGAGGGTTAACTCTGTTCAGTAATAATAAAAATGAAAAACAATAAGAGCCATTCAATGAATAAAAGATGCAACCGATGAAAAATTTAAATAATTTCATGCATCCACTGCTAAAGCTAATAAAATCAGGAATAAAGGATTGTGATGCCAGATTAGTTAATTTCTAACAGCAAGCGGATCCCGGTATATATACTTGGATTGTACCTTTTACGTTAAGAAAAATTTGTACTAAAAAAACATAAAGTAAACTGCACATAAAACTGAGTATGCTTGCTTACTACTACATAACACACGCCAATGCAGGCCATGACGTTGCATAATATCGAAACTCGTCAACTACTCTCCCAGCCTCTAAATCTAGCTTAACTGGTCAAGAAGAAGTCAACTAAATGGTAAACAAAATTTAGCACACAACAGATGAATCTTAGCACAATGTAAACTGGAAAGAAAGCAAACAACCAGCGAATGCCCGACTTCAAAAGAGTTGAAAACAAACCTTACCTCGATCATGTCGTCGGATGGGGCAGCACAGGCCGGCAACTTGTCGGTCAAAATCCTAATCTTGCAGCCACTCTCTTTCCTGATCTTCTCCACGACCTTCCCTCCCTTCCCTATCACGGACCCCACCTGCGTCGCCTCCACCAGAAGCCGGCACGATACGACCCCGACCTCCACGCCGTCGCTCTCGGCCGCCACCTCCAGTATTCTCTCGAACACCTTCATCAGCGCCTCTTGCGCCTTCGACACCTCAACAACACCGTCGGAATTCAGGGATACTTTTTCTTCGCCTGAGCCGCTGTAGTTCTTTAGAGTGATGTTGGTGGTGAGGGCTCCAGGGGCAACGACGAGAATGACCCGGTCGGGGGACTCATTTGGGGCTTCCTCGATCCGGATCTTAGAACCGGTGGACTGCTGGAGGGTCTTGATGACGTTGCCAGACTTTCCGATGACACCGCCGATGCGCGAGGCGTGACAGAGGAGGCGGAATGCCACGTGGCCCGGAGGGGTGGAGAGTGAAAGGGGTGGGTGCTTGGAACGCTTGGAGGCCCCATTTGCGGGGCTCGGGTCGTACATGGAAGCCGCGGTGGATGCGTAAAGCGTCGAATTCGAACGTTTTACCGGTGGAGAGAGATAAGTGCTGCCCATAATCTAACTCACGCACACAAGTATATACCCTCTCTCTCTCTCTCTCTCTCTCTCTCTCTCTCTATGCAGATTAGGGTTGCTTCTATTCTGCCTGCGTCACTGCAAGGGATTCTTGGGGAGTCGCAGTTTCAGAGAGGGAGAGAGGGGGTTTTGGGGCTACTCAGGATCAGCGAAACGTCGCCGTACGTACTGAAGTAAGCGCCATTTATTACTTTCCTTTTGGGTGCCGCTGGAGCGCTTTGATTCATTTTCTGAAACCATGTTAAATTTTAGGAAAATGCTACATTTTAACACTTTAAATGTAACACATTTTGACATTTTTTATTTTAATTTTGTTAGTAACTATTGATTTTTTTTTTTTATTTTTTAAAAATATTTTAAAATGATAACATAATATGAATGAAAAAATTAAAAAAAAAAATCAATTTGACTTAGCGGTCAATTTGAGCGGTGCTACTCAGACGGCAAAATAGCACCAGCCATTACTGTCAAGAGTTGACAATGATCAATATATAACACGTGGCGCACACAGAATGAACAAGAGGATTCGAATCAGTACAGTATGTGTCAGCTTAATATGTTAATAAAAGGAAAAATTTTATACATAAGTCTCACATTCTTACATACCACTTAAAAAATATGTGAATTTATTTTTTTACCCTCATATTTCATGAAATATGAGGAAAAAAGAGTAAAATCACATATTTTTTAAGTGATGTGCAGAGTGTGGGACTTTTGCATAACACAACTCTAATAGAAGAGAGAGTCGTGTTGCACATAAACTCCACACTTTGTACACCACTTAAAAATATATGATTTTACTTTTTTATCCCCATATTTCACGTAAGTGGTGTACAGGAGTGTGTAGCTTATGTTTATAATTTTTCAAAGAGAGAAGCTAAACCCATCGAGAGATGGGTCCCAATACGAAAAAAGTTTTTCTTTTTTAATTTTTTTTACTTAATAATTAAATAAGTATTTTTTAATGATATTGTGAATATTTTCTTAAAAAAATATAAGGATATAAAAAATAAATAAGTTAAACTAAATAAAAAAATAAAAATAAAAAAGACCCAATGGTCTTGTCGGGAGTCATTCTCATGCTACAATCTCGGTGGGTGTAACACTGCTCTTAATAAAAAGAGTGCAGCTTGGGTGCTGCCCAGCAATTACAGGTGCCCCTAGGCAAAATTGACTTTTTTAATTTATATTTTTTTAACATTTTAAAATATTTTAAAAAATATAAAAAAAGATACAATACACTAATAGTAAATCCTTTAATCAATAAGTAAAAGAAAAAAATTAAAAAAAAATTAAATACATGAACCGTATAAATGAGTGAGTAAAATAAAGGGACATAATATCATTATTCTAATAAAAATTAGTTCAAACAACTCAACAAAAATATAAACTTATATCTATTTTCACAATTAAGTTTTAAAATGAAGAATATATTTATATAATATTTTATAAAAGTAACGTCATTAATAAAAGTATCTTCATATTGTCAAATATGTTGTGTGTTTATTATTATTCTTTTATAAATTACTTTATCAAAATATCCATCATTAAAAATATAATTATATAAAAAATCGTAAAAAAAAATTAAGTTTCTACCTTCCTTGTGGCTTATTATTGTTTTGTTTTCTAAAAGAGCTGGACTATTCCTCAGAATCGCCATGAAAACATGCACCTATTTATTTGTATATTGGGATGCAACCTCATGAATTGACCTATTGCTATTAATACTATTGTCTTGCGCCTTTTTAAAAAAAAAAAAAATCTTCAAGCTACTCTTAGTTCCTGAGAAGATGAGTACGAAAAATAGGGGAAGACAAGGAAAGATTGGAAATTTACAACTGATACTTGGAGAGACTAGCTACAAACTTTTTTTTGTTGGGTGTAATCTCTGGATTTTTCATAGATGGACTTTGTTAGTAACACAAGCGATTGATTTATAAACTAATAGAGTCACTAATCTTCAAACTTCATAGCCAGGATTTACTTTCTGTTGAACATCTCCATAACTCTCCAACTCTTCCATGTCTTCCAAACTTCCAAGAAACAGAGGAAGTCTTTGATGCAGCTTAACTGGCTGCATTGAAAGAATCCTGTTTTTACCATCAGATCCTCTGCCCCCTGCTTGCTCCACAAGAAAACTAAGAGGGTTTCCCTCATAAACTATACGAAGATGGTCCCTGGGATTCATTGCCACCCCTCCATACATAAGAGTCCGATGGAGATCAGCTACAAGAGAACATATATAACGGGCTGAGTACTTCTTGGGGTATCTGCCTTTTCCTTGTCTCACGGTGTCGATGTATCGCCTTAACCCTTCAGGCCAGTCGAAATATCGTGCATCATTCACCGAATAGATTTGCCCTGACATAATATAGAGATGAATTAAAAGGAATCTAAAAGCATCTACACTAACACAGATAACTTTTATTCTGATCCTTTATATTTGATGCAAACAAAGTTAGCATAAACTTTGGGTTATTCTAATAATTTATATAGAGCTATAATTTCATTCATGCATAATTAGCATATAACAAGTGAACAGATTCATCATACCTCGAGAAGGAATTTTAATGCTTGGATGTGTGAGAATGAAATCTCCTGTTGAACGATCCAAAGTAAATGCATGTGTCCCTGAGCCAAAACTGGCACAGAGTATTGTAGCTGATGAATACAGAACATAGCCAGCAGCTACAAGCCTCGCTCCAGTTTGGAGCGAATTCAGCAAAGCCTTCTCCTCCTCGGGTAGATCATCCAGCTCCACAAGACGGTTGTAAATTCCGAAAATTGTTCCAGTTGGAATGGATGCATCAATATTTCGAGAACCATCAAGGGGGTCTGTTACCACCACAAATGGCCCACCATCAGTTAACCAGATTGGAGCATCATCTTCCTCTGAAGCCATGACTGCAACTTTTCCAGAATTGCGAAGAGACGACAAGATGATTTCATTCTGCACATTGAACAAGAAGAAATATTGGCCATTCATAATTGTTCCTTCCTTCCTTGCCATTACTGGCCGTGGAGGAAACCAAGCTGCCATAGGCATGATTTTCCCTTTTTGATAAGCAAAAAATTATTCAAAAGAAAAGGGGCAGAACAACTTAGAAATACAGGAAAGATTAACAGGTTCCTAAAAAGTTAAAAGTCTAAACTACTGGATAATCTAAAAGAGAAGGAAAATAAATGGGATACTGCCCATAGCAGTGATCAAATCATGCAAGAATTTTTGAAAAATAAGCCTATGCTTATTCCAGAAAATCTCAACACCATGACAAGTCGGGTTATTCCTTTCTTGCCAAACCCAGATAGGACCAGACAGGAAATTTTGATATATTACTGGTTCTATGTCGCCAAACCTCCCTTTCTAAGGCAAGCAC
This sequence comes from Juglans regia, assembly GCF_001411555.2. NCBI lineage: Eukaryota > Viridiplantae > Streptophyta > Magnoliopsida > Fagales > Juglandaceae > Juglans > Juglans regia. The sequence continues at coordinate 2,694,859 of NC_049913.1, forward strand.
CTCAACAATTATATTAGACATTACCCTATGGGCCTATGGACTCCCAAAAGATGAAACACTTACTACAATAGGTCACCCTTCATAGTTTACTTCCTATTTGAGATCACTATAATCCATAACTAATCCATGCTATGGAAGTTTCACTAAAGCATTAGTATTGACCTTCTGAGACTGGACCAGTGTTCATCTCACACAATTCCAAGGGGATTGACCAGGTTACAGGTCGTGGCCCACTATGTGTACAGTACATGAGGCCTTGCCAACCCAAGCTGTTGAAAATGTTTGAGTACACGAGTGAGTTGGAGCACTAACATAAAACTATAAACAGGTTTGGCTGGATTGGTTTGGATTTGACTGGGAAAGCTTGCTCAAACTGCACCTCTATTGCTAACCACCATAGCAAGAAAGCCAGTATAAGTATGTTGAGCTACTCATAGTTTGAATCAGGTTAGAGTTTACTGCTAATATTACTGCAGCATGCAATTCCAACATATACAGGGTGCTTAACTGGGAATCAAATTTTGCCCACCCAAATGCTTGCCATGTACCTCATGATGTAAAATGAAGTTGCTTTCCATCTTCTCAAGAAAACAATAATGTCACAGCAGAAAATTTTCCAGAGCAATGTAAAAAACAAAACTCTCTAATTGAGAGGCACAAGAGAATTTGATACACACATTTGCTTGCATTTGTAAGACTAAAACAGCGATTTTAAGCAACTTACCTTGGCAAAAACTTGCACACCATTATTACTTATAAAAAAAAAAAAAACTGGCACACCATTATGTGCGTGGTGGTTAAAAAGAGGCCTGGTTGGGTGATATGGTTCCGTACTCGGTCACAACGGAACGACATAAATACTCCCCAAGTTCAAGGGAGAAGCGCAATAGCGTCGCATTACATTTTCCTATACTGGGAGCATTTCAAAATATACCATCACTTTGATGCTCATCCAAGTCAAATAGAAGCTACGGGATGTCCAATCCTAGGATTTTACCCATAATTTTATCAATTGAAAGCTGTAATTAGCATCCAATCCAATTACACGAGTGTGCATACGGCATATAGTACAAGAAACCCCCGAACTTTAAAGATCCTTAGCAGACAAAAGAAAGCATCCTTCCTTCAGGCCAACCATCTCCACATCGAAAATTAATATTCAAGCATTTATAAGACTACAATTATTAAGCTCATTTATACTGTCAATAAAGAAGGTAAAGAATCCAAAAGCAGAAATAATAAGTAAACTTACAGAGACGATGTCAAGCGGCTTTGGAGCATCCCTGCCGTAGCCACTTATACCGGCAAGACTGGTCTGTTTCCCAAGACTGGAATTGAAAGGAGAGGCCACCAGAGCTGCAATTCTCTTGCAAGCATACTGAATGTGATCTAGCAAGACCACAAGATCATCTCCCACATCGATTCCACCCTTACCCACATACTCATTTAAAGTACAGATACCATTATCAACCCCAATTGAAGAACCATCCACCACCTGTGACCTGACAACAAAACCAGACCCACCAAGAGAAGCCATTCTTCGTTTTCTACAGAAGATGCTCTGTGGAAAAAGGTGACCTTTTGGTGGGAAATTATGCAACTTTGGCAGGATATAGCGATATTTTGGCGGGAGGACCTGTGCTGAGTATGAAGTTACTCTGGGTGTCTGCATATTATGGTTACAATCGGTTCGAAGGTTGGAAGTTTAGAAACTGTCATTTGAGATGCCGAGCTGTGCAGACCTGCTTGGAAGAGATTGGACTTTATGAAGATCGTAAGATGGAAAATCAAACAAAAGGGATAAGACGATATCTCTCATGTCATGAAACGAAAAATTATTCTGTACTCCCCTCTGTAGTCTTTTCACATCAAATGAGCCCCAAATCAGAAATTTCTCATATAAACTATTCTGTACTCCACTCTGTATTCTTACCCTTTCTTATTAAGAGGGAGTCGCACAAAGTGACAGTTTTTATACAATCCGAAAATGGGATTGCAATTCAATGACAGTAGATCATTTTTATTGTAGTGACTACATTTCGTCTTGAAGCGGATATTGGAAAAGTCCACTGCCTCATCTTCATGATCTTGTGGTCAAATAGGATAACTATTATAATAAAAAATCAGATAAAAAATCTTAAATTCATCACATCATACATCATCGCAAAATTTCACATTTTTTCAATGGAATACATGTGATTCTTACACCAGAAGCAAAGATAAAAAAAATTGGGGCTCGTGGTTGTGGCAGAAAGAGACTGCCAAGGGACCAAATATGGGGTGGTGATCATCGGGCGCCAATGGTTATAATATTTTACTAAACTCTTTAGATATAAGAGTATCCTAGTAAAATTAAAAAAAAAAAAAAAAAAGAAAAGAAAAGAAGAAAAATAATAAGGATAACAATAAGATATAAGTAAAAATGGATAAATTATAGTTTAGACTCCAAAATATGTGACTATGTGTGGGGCCCACGCATCTATCTCATTGCAACCACATCAGTCAAACTAAAGGATTTGATGATGGCGAATTCGTTGGTTTAACGTGTGCAGTTAGAAAAGCTTCCAAAGGGGATGGCGTATGAGGCCCACGTGCAATTGTTGGCGGTGCGTGAAGCACATGTGTGGCGATTATCATGAAACCGCTACTTCTCTCCGAACTATTGGTAGCCTGAGAGCCTTCTCGTACGGCATGTGTCTCTCAAATGTTGACTAAATACTACATATCTCTATCTTTTTTGGCCTTGGAAGAAACAAAATAACTAAGAAAATGGAACTAATGTTATAGACAAAATAGGTAGATAGAGAAATAGGAAAAGGAGGAGCTCGGCCTCTGGTAAAAAGACCAGATTTTCGAGACTTTTATACAAGAGAGAGTGTGTTTTTCTATCTTCAATGGGATACATTTTTATATAATATAGAAAAATGCTTGTTGCAAGCGCCTGGTGCAAATGGCGTGCAAACGTGGCTAACGTGGAGACACTTGATGAGAGAGAGATCGAGCTGATGAGAGAAAGCTGAGGAGAAGGAGAGACCGAGCTGCAGGAGCTGGTAAGAGAGAAAAACCGAGCTGATGAGAGAGAGAGAGAGCTGATGAGAGAGCCTATATTATTGATTTTTTTTCCCCAGAAAAAGATAATGCCGATAAGCATAATTTTTTTTGTATCTAAAAGCCTATATACTATTACAATTTTTTCAAGAAAAAATGTTGAAAAACTAATTACATTTTTAACTAAATGCATCTAAAAAAGGAAATTTAATATTTATCATGTAAAATGCATGCAACACATAATGCAATTCACTGCATATTACATTATTCAGTATTTGTAAATTACATTACAAAACACAAAATTACAATATATAAAAATTACAGGAATATCGAAAATAGCATCAACTTCATCTGTGTTGAGTGAAGGACTGAAATCTCATTTTCTAGCAACGCCTACCACAGGGAGAACCTTGAGTAGGTGCTGCATTCATGATCAAGGGACATCACAAAATATGATATTCATGTATAACTATAATTTAAAACAAGATATCAAATGGAAAATCAATCAATGAAGTATGATATGAACCACATGTAGCACCTAAGATGAAAATGAACACAGGCAATAGAGGAAATGTAAAAGGAGTTTAGTGATTTAAGTAATTTTCTACATGCAGTTTGGAAACTGAAAACTAAATAATTTGAATGATAACTTGGCCTATTGAAAACTAATTAAATCATAAACAGCTACAGAATGTATTAAGAACTAATGCCCAAATGTAATACTAACAACACAGACATTCAATCAGGAAAACAAATGACAACCATAGCATATGATCTTGAAAAATGAGAATTATTTGATATTGTTCAAGAAAAATAACTCCATTGCCAAAATTAAAAAAGAATGCACAAATCTCTTACCTCCATTGAAGATGAACATATTCTCTCATAAACAGCTAACAAAAAATTACAAACCTTGGATATGATGGGGGTGTACTGTTGCGTTAGTTTGCTTGCTAAATGAATGGTTTTCCTAAGTTGTCCTAGTTCAAGTTTTATCCAATTTCAGCCATGTGTTCGCATTTGCATTCTCTTGATGGATTAACTACTCTTTAACATTATTTATGTTTTCGTAAGCATTTATATACATTTTCTTTCTGAGGCTCCTCAGACAAGCCGCTTCATTAATTATTGTCATAATCCGGACATATCAGATCAGGTTTGCCATATAAGTTATAGCATTACCTAGAACACCAACGGATCCTTCCTAAACTGAGATTCCCAGTGACAAATTTTTCTGATTATCCTCAATACCAACAAGCTCTTACAACAAATTTTCCTTTGTTCAACTAAACAGATCTAACCCATAAAAATACTCCTCAAACATTCAAACGTTCTCATCAAAATAAACCCAAAATCAACAAACAGAGAACAAAACATACAGAGATAAGAAAACACACCCACGGATGAAGTCGACGGCACGAGGAACTAACCCATAAAATTACTCCTCAAACATTCAAACATTCTCATCAAAACAAACTCAAAATCAACAAAAAGAGAACAAAAACGTAAACCCTCAAAAAAAAAAAAATCCATGTTTAAGTAAAGAGAGCAAATCTAGAAAAATAACGGCATATACTCTAATACCCACATAAGATTTGTCCAAAGGCACTGCTCATAGATCGAGAGACAGAGAGAGAGACGGCGGCAAAACTTGAAGGAGAAGGCTAGGGTTTCAAACTATCATGGTTCGAGGGGGAGAGAAGGGAGAAGTGAGAAGTGAGAAATGAGAAATGAGAATCGATGATTCGATCGACGGGTTGGGGGTTTAGTTAGGCTGTTTTTTTTATTATAACCGGGGTTTTAAAATCATACCGGATGTAATATCAGGGCCCGGTTGGGGGTTAGGATATACAATCCGGGCCGAAACCCGTAACCGGAACCCGGTTATCCGGGTTCCGGACCGGGCCGGATAAAAATCCGGCCCGGATGAACAGTCTTAGCATCTAGTGATCATGATGTAAGTAGATGAGCATGTATGAAAGCCTTAAAACTCAGGTCCCAAGTAGACCCCTGGCTGGTGAATGGAACTTGCAATAAAGTTTGCGTCGTAAAGCTGATTTTGCAAAATATGCTACGGTATAAAATTATGGGATGAAAGAAAAGAAAAAGAAAAATCACACTTCATAGCAGTTCAAAAGGCCAACCAGGTTAGATATAGGCTGTGTACTATTATACTATATAGTGTGATTGTTCTGTATTTGATTTATGATCGATCTCTCATGTTGGTTTCTTCCACTACTGCAGCTCTGCGATGGTTAGAGATTGAAGCTAATGTAACAATCAGGCGCAAAGACTGCATGGATGGATATTTGGGTTCAACTGAGGAGGATGGCTCAAATGCTTTTGTTGATTTGGTGAAGTAAAATCAGATCAAAGTGGCAAGTATTTTTAGAATATCATGTACTCCAAGTGGTTTTTCCACCCTTGAGTCGACATTTGCCCTAGTTAATTATGATCTATGGAGGCTTTTATACTTCACTTTAGCAGATTATCTTTTGATTTCAAATATTAAAACGTTAGTGATTTTGTTTGGTGAAGATATTGGCTGTACGGATATGCACAGATATCTTCGTGCTGGACTTCGTTTGCTCTGCACCATCGGCAAGAAATCGTGGTTTCCTCAAACCTCTGAAGGATGTAGTTTGTGTATTCCCGGGGATGTGCTACATATGATCTTTCTGTCCACGTTGCCAGAAACACCAAAGGAACCTTAGCTCATCCCCAGGTAATTAATATAGCTAAGACCAAACAAGGTATTTAAGTTCTTTGTCAATAGAATTCATAGGAACTTACCTTGGCAACTGAAGGCTATAATGTCACACGATTTGACATGGAGTTTTAAAACTTGCTCGTGTTCATATATTACAGGAGCTTATGCATCATGTTGGCCTATACATGGCGAAAGGAAGCGGAGCAAAAATAGCGAATGAGGTGTCATTTGACTCGCAAAAGAAGCCATGAGCGAGAGAGTTCAGCATTACCAAGATCAATAAATCTTGTGTCATATGGAGGCCAGTACTTAATTATATGATTTAAGTGTCTGTCTTCTCTCTTCTGAATAAAGTTGTGCCAAGTACATTAGGATCGATGGAGCTTGAAAAAATGAGATTTGAGTAAAATAAGTATCACGTCGATATGCCCGCTACATCAACGATATTATGCGAATGATCCCGGAATGTTAAAGTAGCAGAATGTCCATTAAAAAGAACTCCATTTTTGTGCTTTAATAAACCTGCAACTTCAGGGCTCACCATATGTATTGTGATTTTCATAGTTGTTAGCATCACGATGGTCTAGGTTAAGCTATCTATCTTCCCAGCAGCCGCCCACCAAATCCACTCCTTTCCCACTTAGAGATGCAAAATTAAAAGCATAGAGAGAGCTGTTCGACAAAGCGGACATATAAAGAAATACTGCAAGGCCTGAAAAATAGATAGAGAAGAAAATTAGAAGCAAAATGGCTATAATATCACAGATAATGTGATGATGGAACTCCACGGGAGAGAACCAGCGTTATTATATTGCAGATCCTCATGTTGAGTGCCAATTCAACTATGTCTAGCTAGCCACATTACTCTCCAGACCTGCACGGCGGCACGCATGGTGCAAGCACAATGAAGAAATAAATTGAAAAAGAAAAAATTATGTTCAATTCACCAATGAGCGTAAATGCTGGCTTTACTAAGAATTTTGATTGTTTTGCATTTGAATTCTATGTTTTTGAACTGCATCCCAAAAATTAGACCATCAACAGGCCTCGCATATTTACATCTCTAGTTAAAGTATTTCACAAGACCATCTACAGGTTAGTATATGGGAATTATACTGCATCAAGTTACACGGCAAAATCCTGATTATTGATTTGTAGAACTACAAATATTTATACATGCATTGATAAAAGGGGTGCCTAAAAATAAAGAGCAATGGAAAGGGCCATTCATTGCATTTCAAATCTAGGATGGCTACTCCCCATTGAGTCTATAATGCTTACGAGTGCACTGGTCAGTTGAGTGATGAAGAGCTCCAGGATTTCTCTACCATACTTGGAAACAGCAACTTTTCAGTAATAATACCTTCCAATACTGGACAACAAAGTTGACAAAGGAAACCATAATAAGAGGATTTTAAACTCTGTTATAACATGCCAGGCTCAACATTGAGTCACTGTAGAGAAAATTATATTGAAGAAGTACAATTCACATAGAGAAATTCTGTAAGCAGGGGTGAAGCTAGAAAAATTATTCTTTTTTTCGTCTTCAGATTTTTTTAGCTTGCTCCCCCAGACACCTTGGTGCATGGTTCCAAGTGAACAGGAAGGCCACTAATGTCTTTTTTTTTTTATGGGACGACTTGATATTATGAAACATTCGGCATCCATGTTTCTTGCCCATAGTAAATCTAGTGATATATGTGGTAATAATCTAATTGTGATCCAGTGCTACTCGTAAGTTTTTTACGTCAAAGGATGCACATAATGCTTTCTTCATATATATGCATGGTTTGTGAATTCTCTGTTATGCATAGATGTGCATTCCATACTAGAATTGAAAGAGATTGTTGTAGGTATGCTATGCTAGAGGTGCCATGGTTTAGGAAAGGGGGATCCATGGCACCTCTAGCATAGCATACATGGTATGCTATGTATACTATGTCCATCAATAGTATGTACATGCCAACCATTTAAAAGATGCAAATATATGCAAGGTTCCACTAAAATTCAATATAGTTAAATGTCAAGAAAAAAAAACCCCAAGATGGAACTGCATGCAAACTTGTTTCTTTTTACATGAAGGGAACTTACCTTACAAAATCTGAGCAACGAATTTACAAGCTTGAACATAGGATGTACAGCTAAAATCTTACTCTTGAAGCCTCAGCCTATTGAAGAACACCAAAAGGTGGTATTCAGGGGCCCAATAGACAAATCCAACAACAGGACCCCCTTTAACATACTGCAGAATCCCATTGAAGGTGCGACATGCAATCAGTATGTATTTGGGGAAAAAGTTAAGTACAGGTTCAAGGAAAAAACCCATATATATGGTAAAACAACTAGACAAGATACAACAGCAAAAAGTAGACCTTTCCATCAAGAATAACAAGTTCACCATCAACCCATCGAGGATTGTGAAACCCAGGCTCAGCAAGCCTCCCTTGACCTTTATAACGAGCAATCTGAGCAGCAAACAGCATCATGAGAAGCTCTTTAGCTCAAAGAAAAGAGAAAGGGGCAATAATGAAAGCAGAAATGGGGAGAAGATCAGAAAATCTTGGCAGCTTGAGGTAAATATGTACCACTCCAAGTTCTTCTGGAATGATCCCTTTAAGTGGAAGCTGATGTCTTTTCCCAACCTTTGCATGGAATGCCACCTGCAGAAACCAAAAGTTAAAACCTTCGAAATTCCAAGTTTTTACAAATATGAAATACGAATCATGGATCATGTGTTTTTTTTTTTTTGTCATAAATATCATTACTACCAAATTTTCACCAATATTGAGTAAATTTGTCAAAAATTCACACAGGCTGGAGATCTTTTTATAGGCAGTAATGGTATCAAATTTTTTTTTTATAGGTAGTAATTGTATCAACTCCTATGGCCATATTCTATTCATTACCTATAACATAACGTTTGTTATTTGCCTTTTAACCTTAAAACTAACATAAACCCGCAAGCTATACTAGGCTTACGTCCAAAACTTAGGTGCTACAAACTACAAGCTATGTTAGACCAATTCAAAGAGAGATCATTTTTTGGTGCACAAAAGATATTTATGAAAATTTGTGGAGCCACCACCACCACTCACTAATAAGAAACACAAATGTATGTTATGTACCAGTAATGCAAAGTGATTCCAGTTAATAAGATCCACAAAATCAGGCACTAACGATATAAGATAACACAAAATAATTGGTTTTAAGAAATTACCTCGCCTGCTGGTACATAAGGATCACCGATAAGTTTTATGGCTTCTACATATTCATAAAATTCAAGATCTGATGGCTTCTTTTTCCCACCATCCTCTTGCCACTGACCAAATTTTCGGCTCAGATGAATGACTTCTGATGTGGACAGCCCATGTGCACCAATGTACAGTCCTGACAAAATGGAAATATTCTCAACTCCTTACACCCTAAGCTGGTTTAAGGGAATGGGATAAAAGGAGGAAACACATTCTAGGATTTAGAAACATAACAAACAAGTACCATAAGAAGCTAGTTTTGTATTAAATCACAACAATATTAAAAAATGAACAAGTCCCAAGGGAAATCACCACTTAGAGGATCTGTAGATGTTGGCATTTTAATGCTATTGAAGGTTGTTGATCCAGAAAGTGGTTGATAATTTTGAGCCTGGCTAAGCGTGAGCTTTATTAATTCACCGACATCTTTGAGAACCTGACGATTAAAGCATAATTTTACAAACTAAGCATATTCAATAGGGAAAACCTCACAACAGAAACAAGTTTGTAAGCTTGGGATATATTAGGTAGATCCGCACTCTACAAAATGTGTACAAAGGTATGCCAAGTGAAAACTTCAAACCAACCTTCAAGGGTATCTTCTCCCTACCAATGAATTTAGCAAGATCCAACATAACATGGTCAATCTTGTGTTGACCTTGAGGCTTAGCTGATTTATCTACTGAAGCTTGTTTCTTGACACCAGAATCCTGCTCATTGATGCTTTTCTCTATAGATAAGGAAAATGAAAAACGCCCCTTCTTCTCTAGCTTAGCAGGTATTCGTAGTAAATCTTTAGTAGGCAAACTGTTGGAGAGTTTCTGTACAAGACCACCCACAACAGCTTTAACTGCAATTTCATTTTGCTCCTCTCTTTCAATAATTCCAGGATCAGCATCCATTTCAATTTCATCTGCCTCTTGGTCACTTTCCCCATCATCTTGATCTTCTGCTTCTACCCTATCTATCTCATTGTCCTTCTCTTCATCTTCTTCCTCTATAATCTGCTCCATCACTTTAGATATTAAATCTCTGTCTAACTTCCCTGGTGCTGTCACTTTTAAAACCTTGACCTTCACACCAGGAATCATATCCTTCAATATGTTCTGGAAACCAGACAGACCGTCAGCTAGATCAGAACTATCGTCCCTATCATCACCATCTTTGGGATCTTCAGTATTCACAGCAAATAGATCACCTTTGTCTTCCGTTGAGTCTAATGGATTCAAGCTGCTAGTGGCATCAAATGTTTTAGAGCGAACTTTCAAAGAACCTTCAAAAACTCCCCTCCGCTCTAAGTACACGGCCTGAAAATGACATGACATAAAGATAACATATAGAGAGAAAACATTCAACATAGAAGTACATCAGAACAAACCACCTGAAACATGTCTATGAAAATGGGGAAATAGATAACATATAAAGAAAAAACGTATTACACAAGAGACCTTAATAAATGGAGAAAATGTACCTTCTGTTTATATTCACCTCTCTTGTTCACTGTGAGAAAAACTTCAAACAAGGGAACACCAGCTGCAGCCGTAGCAAGTTGCCTGGCAAAGAAGAAAGAAAAGGAACCAAAAATAACTGATGAACAGAAAGCCTTAAAAATATAAGAATCTTTAATAGTAAGCAAAAGTGGCATGCCATGTCGCAGGATCCAATTGTAAAAATTTTGACCGACATACCAAAATTGCTTTAAATTAAAAGTATATAAGAAAAGGTGTGCAAAAACCATAACGTGATCTAAATTTAAATATTAAACTGTCCAACAAGACATCTTAAATGAGATAATTGATTTCCAATAAAAAAGATTAAAATTTTGGAAGGATTTGGAAGTTGTCTCACAAACATGGAAATTGTGTGAAAATTTGAAATTTTCAACAAGTGTTCATTATGGTATCTCCTTTGTGGCCCGAAATTATAACTAGGTTCAGTATTTGTAATTTTGTATACTTCCTGTGTACTTGGGCTTTGCCTTGTTACTTGTCTTAATAAAATTTCTTATTCATCAAAAAAAGATTAAGATTAAAACAGAAAGCAATAAACTAAGAAACCCCAGGAACACAAAGGGCACAAATGCCTTTACAACCCAACAAAAAACAACTTAGAACATCAAGTCTTGGCTAAAAAATCTGACTAAAACTTGAGGATCAAAATGAAAGAACTAATCAAGAAAAAGACCTTACTGAGGGCTATAACTTCTTGCCACATATCTTCCATGTTCTGCCGTTATTCGAATAATTAGACCATGGGGATCATTGATATCTTTTGCAATGCCAGCCCACCATCCGACCTGGAAAACAAAATAAAAAACTACATAACTCCAAGTAACCATATACTATATCAGCAACGTGTTCCAGTACTTATTAAGGACAGCATTGTCTATTATTAAGTATCATTGATTCGTCTTGGTAATGTGTTCCATCGGCTCCAGGAAAATGAATATTGATTCTGTGAACAAATAGCAATTTGATGGTATTGCCAATGAGCTTTGGCTCAACGAGTACTTCCTCTCTCTACTTAAAAAAAAAAGATGGCACACCAGCAAAAAAAATCTAGCAACTTGGTTTGGAACCAAACAAGAACCATATTAATTTTATAAATGAAAAGAAACAGAAACTTGTTAACATTTCAAGCGTACAACAACAAATTTGCAATAGAGGAAATGAGCCAATGTGATTTTCTGTTTGCTGCCTCTTACAATGACCAACTTCAGATTTATTTTGCTCCCCCCCCCCCCCCCAAAAAAAAAAAAAATGGAAAAAGGGAAAAAATAAAAGAATTCGCAACAGGTAACAACTCAAAGAATTGTGTGTGAGAATATATGCAGAAACGTTACAAGAATAACAGAAAAATATCATGAGCCGTTAGTGTTAAGTTAAATATGAATAACAAACTACTAAAAGAATCATTTACCAATCTAAAACCTTTTACACTTTCACATCAAAAAACATTTTTGCAATGTATACAAATTGCTAACAAGGAAAAAAAGGTTATGCAGCTCACCAATCCAGCACCAGCATTGTCTTGTATGTAAGCTGCATCCTGAAAACGCTCTTCCTCTATGGCTTTCTGGAACAAATAGATTTGCAAAATAATAACAACAACAACAACAACAACAACAACAATAATAATAATAATTATAAAATGAACCAAGAAGGGATTGAAAAAAGAGTGTTATTTTATTTTTCTTAATGAATGTTTTCATACATTCAGATGAGACATCACTCTGCCAACAGTATCATTTGTAGCTGCAGCAGCAATGGCCACCTTGAGCCTAGCAGCATCTTCATAATCCTCTATATATGCAGCATGACCTAACTTTGACTGTGAAGACCAAAAGAAAATAGGTCAGTGTATAAATTATGTCCACACAACAGAAAGCAAGATAATAATTCAATCCAGTAATTTGATGGCAGTTCCAGATGAACTTGCCATGGAAGTTCCCCTAATACGATCAAATAAGTTAGTTTCTTGAAATTCATAAAAAACAGTATTAAGTAGGAAGGATGATTCTGGAAACTCCTTTTGAAGATAAAGAAACCAACAGTAACATTGAAAGCACAAAAGCTCGCGACACACGCTATCTCAAAACATCACCCGCAAGGACAATGCTGGTAAAAATAATATGAAAAATGCTAAATGTATTTAAGAAAAATTTACAAAAAAAATTTATTTCTCCACGTGTAAGTTATTGATATGCTAAAAATCCTGGAATTTGAAATTCAAAATTTGAATTTAAAAAAAAAAAAAAAATCTAACAAAATCAGTCTTGTAATAAAGTGTATGTAAAACTGTAGCACTACTCAAACAATATATACCTTGTTGTCAACTAGCTAAGCTGGTAAAGTTACCTGGTATTGTGGAAGGTTAAAGTGAACAAGGGATTACCTGGTATTATGGAGGGTTAAAGTGAACTGGTAACGCCATTTTATTTTCAAAACTCTGAAAAAGGGAATTTCTCTGTCTTTCCAACAATGCATTTTTTCGTAGGCTACAATTGCGATTGTTTTTTACAAAGAACTAATAAGTTTTATTAATAAAGCAATTGCTGAATTTACACCAACCAATTTTTAGTTTGTTCTTTAGAGTCCATTGTCTAATTTGCTCTTCTTCGGCGTCAAACGACCATATACGAACAAAATCGCAATCCCATTCATGCAATAGTAAAGACGTAAAAACTGCAATGAAGCCGACCTTAAGAATGGAGGCAAGGCATTCCTGGCCATCGATTTCGTCGAAATGCTTGCCCCAGCGATCCCAATCCCATTCTTCCTCCTCCGAATTTCGGCTCTCGCTCAGCTCACCATCGCGAACATCGTCGGCCTCTTTCCGGTTGGAGTTGAAGTAGGAATTGAAGCGTTCGATCGCGGTCTTGACGACGTCGTGGAGCAGAGAGTCCCATCGCCAGCGGATGGTGTTGTCTGGAGAGGATGAGGCGTTGTGGTGGGAGCGGCAGATGAAGGAGTCGGAAATCCTAGAGATGAAGAGGGAGTGGGGCTGGGACGGGTAGGATGGTCTTCTCAGAGGGGGAGGGGAGAGAAATTTGGGGTTGGGGAAGACCAGGTTGCGAGAGGTCGGAGGAGATATGGAAGCCATGAGAGAGAGAGAGAGTGTGTGTGCGCGCGCGCGCGTGCTGTGTTTGATTATAAATGGTCGAGAGTAGTGTTCGTTGTGTCGCTTTCTGGGCAGAGTAGTGGTTATGACGGGAGAAAGCGAAAACCAGGTTGAGTGGTAGTTGAAGAAATCTACAAACTGGCTGCCAGTAATACTCCACGAAATCTTCATTTTCTAGATTAGTACAAACCGGTTTGATTGGAAATTGATCTGTAAATTATTAGATATTTTAAGGAAAACACTAGTTTCACAGATCCTCTACCTATTTTTTTTTTTAATTTTACACTGTATTTATATTTCCTTAAGTTGCAATAAGTTAAAATATTACGAAGCGGTAGTTGAAGAGAGACTTCGGCTTATTTAGATAACGTGACCGATGAGATAATTTTATATTAAAGTTAAAAGTTAAATATAATATTATTAAAATATTATTATTATTTTAAAATTAAAAAAATTAAATTGTATAATATATATTATATAAAAGTTTTAAAAAATTATTATAATAAGATAAATTAAAATAAGATGAAATACTTTTACTATCTAAATCGACTTGAGAGGCTCATTTGGATTCATAAAACTTTTCTTCTCATCTCATCTTATTATTACAAATTTCTCAAATTCTTATATAAAATATAATAAACAATTCAATTTTTTTAAATTCTAATTCATTTTTTTTAAATTTTAAAATAATAATAATATTAAAAATAATAATTTTTTTCAATTTTCATCTAAAATCTTCTCATCTCAAATTAACCTTACACAATCTCTGAAAAATTCTTGAGGATTTTAGTCCATAAAATGATAATGGCCCAAAACAGAGTGTAAAGTTGACAATTTTTTTTTTCCTTTTTCTATATTATAATTAATCTTTTCTTGGGATGATATCCAAAAAAACATAAACACTGAAGTAATTTATTTTTGACAGATAAAATAAGATATTATCCCAACACAGCTTTCAATTATTTTAATTCTTACACGATTTAACCCTCAGTAACACTCAGAAATGTACATAGAATTCTTATTTAAAGGGATCAGAAATGACTTGGAGCTCAAAATCTGGCTTCAGATAATGAGCAAGCAACTCTGCATACAACTCAAATCTGGCAGTCGTTCGGAATCCCCACCTGTCTTTTATCTGCCTACAAAGGTTGAGATCCATGTCTGAGATAAGCAGTCCATCCCTGTTACGGGAAAGAGATGGGGTGCAAGAAGCATCTGGGGCTGAAAAATGACTGGATCCATAGAAATGCCCAAGATTTGGAGGTTTGCCATCTCTGGAAGTGCATGGATGGGCGAATTTCTCAGTCCCAACACGATTGATTGACCCAACAAAGTAACTGTTTGCTATTGCAGCACTGCGGGCTGTAAAACCAACAAATTACATGAAAATTTCCTAGTTCAAATAAAGTATTCTTGGTTCTTTATTAATACTAATAGCTTGCTTAGAAAAAGCCAAAAAAAAAAAAAAATGACAATTTCTAAGGGCTTAAAAATTGTAGCAAGTGTAGCAAATGATTGCCAAAAATGAGATTTTACTAACTACACCAATCGGGAGAGAAATGCTACTTTTTTTATCTTAAACTTTATCATCTTTAATAACAATGCTACTATGCTATATTTTAAGTAGTTGTTAATTTAAATGGTTGACATGTGAAGGTATTTAAAATGTGTCACATCAGCAAGTACGATTAAAAATGACAAGATTTCATATGAAGAGTAATATTATTTTAAAATATGTAGTCGTAATGTGAAGCAATTTTGATAAGGAAAAAGCTACTATGCCCACCAAACTTGACCGCTTGGTAAATAAAAAAATTTTAATTTTTTTTATTTAATGATTAAGGAAATGAGTTTAAGTGTATTGATATATTTTTTTTTATTTTTTAAAAATATTTAAATATATTAAAAAAATATGAATAATAAAAAAAGAAGTTACAAAAATAACTAGCAGTATGAATAGGCAGCAGAATAATACCGCTCTTTTGATAAACTATGTCATTTGGCATTTGCTACTAGAAAATTCTTGTAGATGGACCCATCTCACAATGGATCGTTTCCAACCTCTATGCAGAAGAATATGGGGCTGCTATCTAACTATTTGTTATGTCTGATTTGTATGTGCCAAAGTTTAACCCAAACATACACAATCATTATCACAGGCAGAATCAAGATTCAGAAAATATAAATCCATCAAACAAAAAGTGAAATTCAACAAGGCGGCAAATCAAATGGATAGAGAACAACCTAGACAGGCCACATTTGTTCACTGGTTTCGCCAGTGGAAGCAGAAGGGTTGAAAACAATCTCTGTACCATTCAAACCAAAAGCTAACCAATTCAAAGGATGGTGCCTCCCATAACATAAATTAACAGCTATATTTCCGAAAGCCGTCTCGAAAACAGGATGCCCTGTGTCGCCTTCCATATAGAATGTGCTCTCGTTCTAGTCTCCAGTTCCGGGCATATGGTTCTGCCAAAAAAGTCCAATCTCAGTATGTCAAGTAAGAAAGATTATAAACAGCAGACAAGATATTAGCTTACCTTCCTATGCTTGCCAATTATGTTGCCATGAT
>NC_049913.1:4603372-4604376 GCF_001411555.2 Juglans regia
CTCGACGGTTCCTTGCAATGACCAGCACAAGTTAAGGCTTCTCGTCTTCACCCCGTTCATGCTACAGTGAAGCATGAGCCTGTCAAGAAAGCTACTAAAGTGCAGTCGATGTGACATGCCATTCTTCAAATTTTTATTGCAAAAACTCAAACTCGAGCAAGATCTGCATATTTCTTGACATCTTCTAGTTGCCAAGCTGAGTTGTGCAAGGTTCTTGATGTCAAAAAGCGAGACAATGTGATCAAGAATTGAAATTGGAAGCTTGTTGAATCTATCATCAGTGTCCTGCTAAAAGCTTTGCATGAAGCCAAATACAATAAAAGGCAAACGTTCTCTGCAAGAAGTTTTCAAGGTGTCAATTATTCTCTTGGCTTACTCTCTTTATATAAGTAAGAACTTGTGGGAGAACTCTCTCTTTGTTGACCGAAGAGGGATTCTTGATCATGCTATGTTCTGGGTTCTGACCAAGGATTGCACATGCATTGTTTGATGTATATATACTGTGTATTTCTTCCCTACTTACTTTAGTAATAAATAATCTATGGGATTCTGAAGTTCATTTAATTTTTTGTTGCAAGATGAAGAGTTTGCTATTTTGTTGGAGAGAGTCGTCCCTAAGACTCATAATGTTCGAGGGTTATAATTTAATAAATGTCTTTCCTGATCGAATACCGGGAAGGGCAATAATTACTTCAGTTGTATGTTTGTGTTCATCCATCTCTATGTTAAAAGACAGGGCTTCTTTACCAGCCTCTGCTTCCTTGAGAGCTCGTTATTTCCATCTTCAGAAAGAGTCCAAGCATGTGAGTCTCAAATCACGATTTCCTACCCCAATAAAGGAAATCACGCATATGACCCCAATTCAGAAATGTGCCCAAAACTTTCCCAATCAAGGAAAGATCACGATCTCTTGCCATCTTTGCGCTGATCTGCCACCTCAAGATATTTCAGTGCAATCAACGTGCAATCTAACAACTCAGTATAATCTGACTTAGATCCTCCTA
>NC_049913.1:4604476-4609683 GCF_001411555.2 Juglans regia
CCCTAAGACTCATAATGTTCGAGGGTTATAATTTAATAAATGTCTTTCCTGATCGAATACCTGGAAGGGCAATAATTACTTCAGTTGTATGTTTGTGTTCATCCATCTCTATGTTAAAAGATATGGCTTCTTTACCAGCCCTTGTTTCCTTGAGAGCTCGTTATTTCCATCTTCAGAAAGAGTCCAAGCATGTGAGTCTCAATTCACGATTTGCTACCCCAATAAAGGAAATCGCGCATATGACCCGCAATTCGGAAACGTGCCCAAAACTACTCCAATCAAGGAAAGATCATGATTTCCTGTCATCTTTGGGCTGATCTGCAACCTCAAAGTATTTCAACACAATCAACGTGCAATCTAACAACTCAGCATTATCTGACTTGGATCCTCTAGCATCAAAAGCACTCAGATCATGACCCAGAGAATCCAATGTTATCGGACAATTTTGTGAAAAGTTTTTTGTGCTTTATTAACTCAGTAATTAAGTTTGATGGCAGTGTTGAGGGATATAAAAGGGTTAGTGCATGGAATTCTTTTCCATTCTTGAGTAAGTACTTCATGAGTTCTGATTCATTTTCCCCATTAGATAAATGCTCCATAGTTACTTGTTTCAGAGTATGAATACACGTAAGGTTTTGAGATTCCCAATATTTCATCTTAAATTGAAGCTCGTCTGAAGGCATACAATCTATCACCTGTTAAAAAAGAAACAAGGTTTAGCGTGAAATCGATTCGGTTAAAAAGATGGAGAAGTACTAACGATAGTCAGAGAAAGCAACTTGTTGTTTTAGTTACATCAATCAAGGAAAAGTATCAGGGTCCAAATACGATGAGGTGCTTCAGATTAGTTTTTCCTTTGAGCATGGAGGATAATGCTTGGACCTGGTTTCCACTTAAAGCAGTCATACTTTCTGCTATTAAGTAGTCTAAGTTGTCAAATAAGAAAGTCAAGCAACCATGCTTAAGCAAAGCCTACAACATTTACCAGGCACATCTTAGCATAAAAGTTGATCCACCCCAAATGCCAACTAAAATTTTGAGATAGTTTAGAGAAGAAGAAAAGAAAATTTGTTGAAGAAAAATTTTAGAGTGGTATATTTAGAACTTGACATAAAAAGGTTTAACTTTAATGGAAAACAAAAGATTGAACTGTCATGTGCTGAATTTAGACAAGGAATAATTGTCCATGCTTCTTAATTCATGGAATGATTGATTATTCATTTAACAAAATCTCCGAGGAAGGGCTTCCTGCCCTTTGGACGAGGGGATGGCCAAGGGTATTACATCTCACTTGAGATGTTCGAGTCTGACTTAATCAATACATAAGTCAGGGTTAGATCTTGAGTATCCAGAATTTGAGTCTAGATAAAAACTTAATATTGGCGTGAGGGTGATATAAAACTTTGTGCACAACTTAGTGTGAGGAAAGAATTGCAGGAGCCCTCCAAGATAAAGTTCAAACTCACTCACATCTCAAACGGTGTTTTGAAGTTGTTGGGGGAGCAAGATCCAAAGGAAAACCACATGCAATCATTGTTACCATTAAATCTGGTCTAGTATATATAGATCTGTGAAAATCCACCTGGAACTCATGACAAATATAAGAGAACAAGACGATAAAACAAACTAGCAAACCATCATAATTCCCCATAGCCCAAGCTTAAGACAATTTCGAGCTGCAATTCATCCATCTTCTGATCGATCATTTTGTCTTTCATTATTGTCAGATTATTATAATATGAGGCTCAAAATTCTAAATCCTAGTTAACTTTCAAGAATCAATTTGTGAAAGGAGAGAATTTGTGTAACTTTGTACCTCAACGAAATCCCCACATAGCTTGAGCAATATGGCACTTCGTATTCTGGAAAGAACCTTATGGAAGGTTTGAACTTTATTTTGCCTATATTGAGGGGATGGCAGAAAACAAATTGAGACTCGCAACTCATGACTCAAAAGATCCTCCTTATCGTGATAAAAATCCACAGCATGTCCCATCCAGCAAAAGTCTTGGAGATTAAGAGCATAGATTTTCAATGATTTGCAAGAAGAAAGAGATATTGCAAGCCAGACTATCTGAAATTGATTGAGTTTTTCTAGATGAATATTAATATCATAGAGGTTATGGAGACTCCGGATTCGTAACTATTCAATAGATGATGGTCAAATTCTGTATCCCTCTTATGTGTCAAAGATCCAATACCTTGAGGGATTGAGAGATGAAAACCATTCTCCCATATGGTCATTTTCGATTCGAACAAGTGAAAAACGTAGTGTCTGAAACATTCAAGTAGCATCATGACTATCAGATAATGTAGAGGGAAATCTGAGGATGTTTTCATTGCATCTCAGTAAGAGGGACCTCAGGGATCCACAATCAAGAACACAAGGTGGCAAGAAAAAGGGTTTACCCCATTTCGTGATGACGTCAATCTCAAGTTCTTCTAGACCAGATTTCACTGTCTGTTGCAGCCACATCTCAATCCTGTATTCTTCTTTCTCGACTGTTTCTTGCAATGACCAGCACAGGTTAAGGATTCTTAAGGATTCTTGTCTTCACCCCGTTCATGCTGCAGTGAAGCATGAGCTTGTCATGGAAGTTGTTGACACGCAGTCAATGTGACATGCCATTATTCAAATTTTTATTGCAGAAACTCAACCTCGATCAAGATCTGCATATTTCTCAACATCTTCTCAATGCCAAGCTGAGTTGTGCAAGGTTCTTGTTGTCGAGAAGTGAAACAATGTGATCAAGAATTGAAATTGGGAGCTTGCTGAATCTATCATCAGTATCCTGGTAAAAGTTTTACATGTTGCCAAATACAGTAAAAGAGAAATTTTCCCTGCAAGAAGTTCTGAAGGAGCCAATTAGTCTCTTGGCATACTCTCTTTATATAAGTAAGAACTTGTGGGAGGACTCTCTCTTTGTTGACCGAAGAGGGATTCTTTATCTTGATCTTGCTATGTTCTGGGTTCTGACCAAGGATTGCACACGCATTGTTTGATGTATATATACTGCCTATTTCTTTCTTGCTTACTTTAGTAATAATCTATTGGATTCTCAAATTCATTTAATTTTTTGTTGAAGGATGAAGAGTTTGCAATTTGTTTTTTAGAGAGTCGTCCCTCACACTCATAATGTTCGAGGATCCAATTATAATTTAATAATTGTCTTTCCTGATCGAATACCGGGAAGGACAATAATTACTTCAGTTGTATGTTTGTGTTCATCCATCTCTATGTTAAAAGACAGGGCTTCTTTACCAGCCCCTGTTTCATTAAGAGCTTGTTATTTCCATCTTCAAAAAGAGTCCAAGCATGTGAGTCTCAATTCACAATTTCCTACCCCAAAAAAGGAAATCGTGCATATGACCCCAATTCGGAAACGTGCCCAAAACTGCCTCAATCAAGGAAAGATCATGATTTCTTGCCATCTTTGTGCTGATCTTCAACCTCAAGGTATTTCAGCGCAATCAACGTGCAATCTAACAACTCAGCATCATCTGACTTGCATCATCCTGCATCAAAAACTCTTAGATCATGACCCAGAGAATCCAATGTCATCGGACCATCTTACAATTTTGTGGAAGGTTTTTTGTGCTTTATTAACTCGGTAATGAAGTTTGATGGCAGTGTTGAGGGATATAAGAGGGCAAGCACATGCAATTCTTTTCAATTCTTGAGTATGTACTTTATGAGTTCTAACTCATTTTCCCCATCAGGTAAAAGCTCCATAGTTACTTGTTTCAGTTGATGAATACATGTAAGGTTTTGAGATTCCCAATATTTCAACTTAAATGGAAGCTTGTCCGAAGGCATCAAGTTTGTCACTTGTTAAAAAAGAAACAAGGTTGAGTATGAAATCGACTCGGTTAAAAAGATGGAGAAGTACTAACGATAATCTGAGAAAGCAAATTGATGTTTTACTTACATCAATCAAGGAAAAGTACCAGGGTCCAAGTATGATGAGGTGTTTCATATTAGTTGTTCCTTTGAGCTGGGAAGATAATGCTTGGACCTGGTTACCACTTAAACCAGTCATACTTTCTACTGTTAAGTACTCTAAGTTGTCAAATAAGAAAGGCAAGCAACGATATTTAAGCAAAGCCTGCAACATTTACAAGGCACATCTTAGCATAAAAGTTGATCCACCCCAAATGCCAACTAAAATTTTAAGATAATTTAAAGAAGAAGAAAAGAAAATTTGTTGAAGAAATAGTATAGAGTGGTATATTCAGAACTTGACATAAAAATGTTGGACTTTAATGGAAAACAAAAGATTGAACTGTCATGTGCTGAAATTTAGACATGGAATAATAGTTCATGCTTTTTAATTCATGGAATAATTGATTGTTCATTTAACAAATTCTTCGAGGAAGCGCTTCCTTGCCTGTGGACGAGGGGATGGTCAAGGGTAGTACATCCCACTTGAGATGTCCAAGTCTGACTTAATCAATACTGAGGTTAGGGTTAAATCTTTAGTATCCAAAATTTGAGTCTCGATAAAAACTTAATATTGGCATGAGGGTGATATCAAAGTTACTGCACCACATAGTGTGAGGAAAGAATTGCAAGAGCTCTCCAAGACAAAGTTCAAACTCACTCACATCTCAAATGGTGTTTTGAAGTTGTTGGGGTGCAAGATCTAAAGGAAAACCACATGCAATCATTGTTACCATTAAATCTGGTCTAGTATATCTAGATATGTGAAAATCCACTATGAGCTCATGACAAATATAAGAGAACAAGACTATAAAATAAATAAGCAAAACATCTCAATTCCCCATAGCCCCAGCTTAAGACAATTTCGAGCTGCAATTCATCCATCTTCCGATCGATCATCTTGTTTTTCAATATTGTCAGATTATTATAATATGAGGCTCAAAATTCTGAGTCCTAATTAACTTTCAAAAATCAATATGGAAAATGAGAGAATTTGTATAACTTTGTACCTCAACGAAATCCATGCGTAGCTTGAGTGATATGGCACTTCTTATTCTGCAAAGAACCTTATGGAAGGTTTGAACTTTATTCTTCCTGTATTTAGCGGATAGCAGAAGACAAATTGAGACCTGCAACTCATGACTCAAAAGATCCCACTTACCGTGAAAAAAATCCACAGCATGTCCCATCCAACAAAAGTCTCGGAGATTAGGAGCATAGATTTTCAATGATTTGCAAGAACAATGAGATGTTGCAAGCCAGACTA